>NW_010402020.1:84555-89332 GCF_000710305.1 Buceros rhinoceros silvestris
ATAACATTCTATTTCTGAGACAGTTTGGGCCTCCAAATTTACAGTTCAAAACAGCTGTATGAAAAAATCTGTGTCTTGGGAAAAAATGGGAGAAAAATCCTACTGGAAATTAAAGGCTTTCCAGGCAACAACATACAAAATAGCACTCGATCAAAAAGGAATCATACCTGTGCCGGCAAACTAACTGGGTTTTGGTGTTTTGTGCGTTTTGTTTTTTTTTCCATACGTTTATTAGGAGATTAACTGTTGTTAGTCTACAATACATGAAAAAAAATGAAGAATGTTGAAATTTTAATTCATCGTCTCTAATTCAGAGCTGTCAAATGCCGATGTTGATTTTCTTCAACAGTTTTAACTGATAGCGTTTCAATTTATTGTTTGAAATGATGGTGAAGTTCTGGAAATGGTATTTTCTCTCCATGTCAGCCATCAAAAAAAGACTGAGGTAACTACATAGATACTGCAAATGACTTGAATGTGCTTTCATCAGAGGAATGCATAAAATTTTTATAGGGTTTTAACTTATCCTATAGTACTGCATTAGACAGTAGTTGCAGTAAATCAATTCATTACAAGAAAAGATTAATCCCTTGCCCAGCCGAAAAATGCTAAAGAAATTCTATCTTCAGCTGCACGGGTTTCATTTTGCTTTTATTACTAACAGCACCTGAAAACCTGACAATATGGAATAAAGACAAACAGAAGAATTAAAGGAACAATGAATAAATTACCCGTAGCTACTTGCCACGTGTGTTCTCTGCAGATGACTTACTGATTCAAAGCAAAATTAACCAGTCATCTGCAAATGCACACATCTGTACCATTTCCAAAGATACGCTGAAGCACGCAATGCGGTACATCATCGATAACAACGGTCTTCTTAGTAACAATTTCTGACACGAGGTTTCTGACCGTGTAGTAACCGAATAACAATTCTGTGCCGGTTACTTTCTGAAAGCAGGAGGTGGGGAGGGGAATGCTGTGTATATTAATCCTGGCAGGTTCCTGGCATGTAGCAATGGCTGCCAAGAAAGGCACTTTCTGATGCCTTAAGGAAACAATACAAATAGGTGTCTGATCCACAGGGGACAGCTTTTGTGAGCTCAGACAATCCGGGACTGCTCTGTCTTTTGAAACTGCACTGTATCTGCACTGTTGTAATCAAATCAAACACGAGCCTACGGGGGGAAAACGGTGCAGGCTAATGAGATCGCACACTAATTGTAACAGCTCTCCTGCACTCTCCCTTCAAGTGCCTGGGATTGAAGTGACATTTTTGGACTGAGAGGACAGCTGGTTTTGTTAACACATTTAGAGCCCTTATTGGAAATAAGATTGGGTTTGGGCTGGAGCCTCAGCACATCCATTTTTTTTTTTTCTCTTTTTCCAGCCAGCATGCTTGGGAGTTGCTTTAATTTCACCCACTGGCAGGCTGGTTTAGCAGATTTTCAACCGGTCTTTTCAAAATGAATGAGATCGCACCAAATCCTTACAGTGACTCCTCATATTGCTATAGGCATGAGCTATCTTCTATATAAAAACGGGAATGAGCTGAGCAATGGAATGAGCCAAAACCCCGCTGGCATGAGGTGGAGCACATACCAAATTCCCTAGATGTATTTCTTGACTGTCCTGAGAAGAGAGCTCACAGCATGCAAAACGTAGGGAGATCATTACTTCAAAAAAGTGAAGAGCTAGCCCAGAAAAGCATCTGTTTTTCACTTATTTTTCTGTTCTTCCACTGTCTTCAGATCTTGAGATTTGAGACTTTCCCTTCAATGCATCTTTTTGTCATTAACTTTTCTTTCTATTGCTTGCTTCTGTCTGGCCTACTCGAATACATAAGGTGCCCATGCATCCTTCCCAACTCATTGATGCAAATAAATCACTATTTTCTAGGAACCAACTTTCTGACCACATCCTAAACCCTCCAGGTTTTCACACCTTCACCCCAGACATCAAGTAATGCTCTCAGACGTTGGACAGGTATCAGTTTTCATCTTTTCTCTTGTTTTTGTCCTTCAGTCCCTCTAGTATGTCATTGTTACACCTTTGTTTCACATTTTAACAGTCAATTGGCTGTCCTGCAGGTTTCCTATTTTTTTCTCTCTGGTATTTACCTGTGTGGTTTTCTCAACAAGCTCCAGCTGCTTCTCATACAACCAACTCCTGATCCTCAAGGAAAATAAGGCAGGGCCCTACAGGCTATTATGTAAAGGAAGAAAACATTTCTTCCTTCTCTATCCCTCCCTAAGGCAAAAAGTGCTTCTGAGGATTCAGTTACTGGAGGCTGAATCTCCAAAAAAGCCCCTCAAAGTTCACAAGACACTTGGTATTACGTTTAGCCTCAAACTCATGTAATTACTTTCTTCTGAAAAAAGCAGCATATTGAGGGGCAGGGCAAATAACATGTATCTTTTGATTACTTCTTCCATTTCAAAAATTTTATTTACATTACCAGTCCTCTATCCCAATTCTCAACTCACCCTTGCTTTGAAAGCTGTTTTCAGTTGATACTGTTACATTTCATGTGCTCCAGCCATTTGTTGCCTTACCAGACTACCCCTCCGGTGTACAACTCACACATACAACAGCATTAAGCGAGCATAGAAAAATCGGGAACAGAAAGATATTTGAGAGGCTGAATGATCCACCTGTCCCCTAAGAGAGGAGGAGCACTGCTAACTAAGCAGGCCTGCTTTACCCCAAATGATCGGCTGAGCTGATCTTCAACACCTTCAGTAGCAGATACTCAGCGACCTCCCTGCACGAGTTCAGGTCTCACCATGCCCACACTGGACTTTGTTTACCCTGTCTCCTTTACTACAATTTAAGCCTGCTATTTCCTCTCCCATCCATCACAGACCAGTGAACAGGTTATTTTTTGCTACAGAAACCTGTGTTTTTGAAAATGGCTCTTCACACCTCCCTTCAGAGTCTGAAGAAATTCTTCAGTTGCCCCTCATAGGTCACATGTTTCCTACAGGTCTGATACATCTCACCACCCCCGTCCACCCAGGTGTCCCCTGTTCTGTCTTTGACATAGTGCTCAGAACTGGGCATGCCATTCCAGCTGAGACCTTGCAAATGCATTGCAAAGAGGAAGGGTTTACACTCCTGTTTATATGCTGGAGCATGACATTTGCTTTTTCCAAAATAGCCTGGGACTGTTTACTCATGTCCGACTTCTGATCCTCAAGAACACCAGGCCTTTTCCCAAACTAGCCAGGTTTCCAACCCTTCAGCTGTGAAGCAGCTTACCTAACAGCACATACAATCACTTGACCTGAGCTGCATCCTAAACTTTCTCACGTGCTAAGATCGTAACCCACTCAGGACTTTTCTCTCACCCATGAAAAGCTTGAAGTGAGAAGACTTCCTATTTTGGTGTAACCTGCAAGTGTCAAGAGATTTTTCCACACAGTAATTGCCTTTCTGTGCCATCCTCCCAGCTGCCATCTTCACTCTCTTGTAGACATAACTCTGTGAGCCCTGCATAAACACCTGTGTCCCAGGGCACGCTTACTCCTGCACCCTCGTCCACGGCCCCTTCCACACTTTTCTTGTAAGCATCTCTCTGAAGCTATGTTTGGAAAACAAACGCTGGTGCTCTCTTTGCTCCATGGGGAGGCTGGTGGGGCAAATAGCAGAAAGCAGGCTCAAACTATCATGCCTCTTGGATGACTCTGTATTGAGTTTAGACCCTCCCTGCTAGAGCTGATCAGCAGTTTAAAAAAACCCCCAAACATTCCAGGCTTCTAAGTCTGGTCATAATAAATAACCTTCAACAATTACCAAGTCCACCTCTGTCCTTTGCCTTGAACACTGCTTCTGCATCAAACCACTGCAATTTTCTAATGTTGAATAATCCTCAAACTTTACACAAACATCTTTGAAAGCCCTCTCAATCCTCCCCTATGCACAGCTCAGCGGAAGCCTGACAGTGATCTGAGCAGCTTCTGGAAGCTCAAATCCACACAGAAGGCTTTGTGCTGAAGATGTTAGGAGGGTCCCCCAACCACTTTTCTCCCTAATAGGAGATATTTCACCCATCACCATATTATAACAGTACCTTCTCCAATATTGAAATCAGCTTTAGCTCCCAAATAGCAGTCAGTGGAACTGTTGAACTGGATGTACGTGTATGCATGGAGAAGAGACTCTCAGAAGTCTAAAAAAAGCAGCCATTGCACATGATGCTTCAGTGTGGCAGCTGGAGGGATGAGATTTAACAGCTGCATTAAGCCAAACATTCATTTTTTTGTGCTTAGTCTCTCCCTTTGGAGGAAAAAAAAAAAGTCTTGGGGTTTATTCCCTGCCCATGCTTCAAAACAAGTAAAAAAAAAACCCTAACAAACCCAACTGAACTTTTAGCTAACATTGCTTTAATTCCATTTAGAATTTCACATGCTCCTTGTGTTGCTACAGCAAGTTAAGTGTCACAGAGAGCCTAGGAATTCTGCATACTCTGGAAAATCCCCTGTGGGAAGGAATGAAGAGGAAATGGGGCGATAGGAAGAAGGTGGTGCTCTGCATGAGTATCACATAATGCCAGAACCATTGGATTGAAGCTAAAACTTTGAGAGGACCCAGCGTTATACAAGAAGGGAACACAGACCGTGGCAGGAGAACTGCTATGTAAGAGCGACAATGAAGTTCATTTTTGCAGCCAAGGACTAGGACATGTAAAATAAACGTGTGCTCCTAAGTAAAGGAGGATTGGGATCACTAAAACCAAACCTATGGGTTTGGTTCCGCCCACCTCCCCCCCCACCCC
>NW_010402020.1:89451-97937 GCF_000710305.1 Buceros rhinoceros silvestris
GTCCCCCCCCCCCCCCCCCACCCCGCACCATGTAACCAAGACCTGCTTGCTGGCCAGAAGTGGCTTCCTAAACTGTGATAAGTATAACTGAAGCTAACAGCGCTGTTAATTCCATCTTCTGCCCTGACACCACCAGATGATAGGAGAGCTGCTCCACTTGCTTCCTTTAGTGAAGGGAAAATGTATTGCAGCCTTCTGTCCCTGCCACCAGGGATGATCAGCAATCCCCATCCGTTCCTAAGGTCAGCTTGGAAGGAAAGAGAAAACAGCAATGGGGAAATACGTATTCAGAAATGGTGACCGGGGTGGGGAGAATTTCTCCTGTAGGAGATGAAAGCATACGCAGCAGCTTCCAGCACTACACGATGCTGAACTAAGTTTTGAAGTAGGAGTAATCTGGAATTCTCCACAAGAAGAACACAGCCTGCAGCAAAGCATGTTCTAATAAAATAGCAAGAAACAAATCTCAACTCGACAAAGCCGTTGTCCGCACAGATTTCACCTTATCTACATAAAGATCATTTAAAAATACTGCCTTGCAAAACTGTCATGCAAAATATGCCCACTGGGGAACTAAACTTGCTGCTCTCCATTTACAAATGGTTTTAATTAATGATAACAACAGCTAATGATATTTAATCACCTGTCAAAAACTGTCATTGTCCCAGATGTCCTTGCAGGTGAGAAAAGCTCTGAAGAGCAGACACAAAATTTTCTAAGACAGATGGAATCCTCCCCCAAGTCAGCACTACCTTCCCATTTCAGTCACAGGCAGACCACAAATGCCTGTCCTTGGGAAACAAAACAACTCGGGGTGGCTAATCCAAGCAAGCTAACTCAGGTTAAAATTAGGAGCAAAACCAAGAAGGAACTGAGGCCTCTGAGACAGCATGCAGCTGGTACAGGGTTGCTCACCACGCTACAGCCTTTTCCAACACTTAACTGGTTAAATAGCTCAGGTCCTTTGAGCTAAGCACATCCCTGTCTCTCTCCTGTCCTTAGTATCACATAGCTGCCAAGTACGCAGACAGAGAAGCAGGCACATGCCTGAGGCTTATCTAACAAGAAGAGAACATGAGAAACCACAGGATGCGACAGGAGAAGTTGCTGGACATAACAGATGAAAGCGTAAGCAGCTAACAAACGTCACGGAGCGTGTCCTGAAGGATGGCCAGATTTCACAGATAGTTATGTGAGAGCTACGTGAGAAACTTTGCACAGCACTGAAGGGAAGTATCAGGGACTTTTTGATGAGGACAACCTTTCAAGGGCAGCACCAACTAGCAAACGGTATCAGTAATACCACGCAAGGTTCAAGCTACCCAGGTAGCACTGGGAAATTCGAGTATGGACTTAGCAAAACTGGGAGCAATGCGTGGAAAAAGCAGGGATGACTGAGAGGAGACAAGGGAAAGGGATGGGAGAATCCACATGCATCGGGGAAGAACAAGCATGGGAAAACGCACGGGAGGAGGAGAAAAGGGACCAGCCACATGTAAGCAAGCTGCTGGTCAGCATGCTTGGCTGGTCAAGCCCCAATCACTGCAGTCTAGGCTGTCTTCTCCACTGCACTCCTGTTTCCTGCGGGGGTGTGTGCATACGGGAACGAGCTCTCTGTGCTGCCCCGTGTTTGCATGCTGCCCCTTGTGTCCGCAGGTGCTGGTAAAGGCACTGTTCTCCACCTCTTCTTCTAAGCATGGCTGGCTGAACATGTGCTCTGTATTTACGTCTCTGGAAAACATGCTCAGCATCTCTACAGACTGGGCTCAGAAACCAGGAAGTACAGCAGCCTCACATTGAGCAGATTAAAAAGGTGAAATCACTTTAGCCTTAAAGCCAATCCACTGGATTTGGCTTCCCTTAGCAATATGCTCCTATCTTACAAAATCTCCTTTCTGTCTCTGTCCCTACAAACCTGAAATTCCTTTCAAAATCCTGTTTTTAAATAATCAAAGCTGTAAAGTAACAGTTCTATGCTTCTAAATAATTCAGATTCTGAATGCCGCAAATGCCCCACAAAGAAATATGCGGTCTTCTGCATTTTCAGTAATTTTCTGTAACTTTAAAGTCTAGTGAGAACATACCTGACACCAGTCACACCAATAGCTTCATTTTAGGGTATAGATTTTTGCACTTTTAATACGTTACGGGTAAAGCCACTGAACAGCTACAGTGAGAAGCAAGTGAAAACTCTTACCAAAGCAGGGCAGAATTTTTCACTTAGTTTCTCAAAACATAGCATTAACAGGTAAAAGTAACACAAAAATCACTCGGCACAGCAAGGGCTTTCTTCACAAACTTGCAACCCGTCCTATCTCTGTTTTCACTGCAACACTGGGACAACTCACCTGGGTTACAGCAAGGAAACAGTTCATTTTATCTTAAAAGTGATTTTCAGGCTTTTTTCTGTTAAAGTCATGAATTGACAATGAGAGAGACATTAAATACAACAGTAGAATCTGAAAATGAATGATAACAAACAGAGCCCTCTTGGGCTCAAAATTTTGATACAGAAGCACCATCATTTTATATTCAAGTTCCTTGAAGCCTTGCTTCTTGATTCAGTGAGCTCCAGGGGCTGAGACACGGATGCTGAAGCCTCAAAGCTCCCTTCCCTCTTTCATACCTCTTCCCCGTTCTCAGAGACTCCATCACTTTTCCTCTTCGAGTTCCTCCCATTGCCATTCCACTGTAAAACTGCTTCTCCTAAACCCTCTACTTGAGCTTTTTATTTCCCTGGCCTGTTTTTTCTTCTTTTGAGCTCTTCCTTCTTTCCTGTCTGACTCCTACAGATGAGAAAGACTTGGCTTTGGGACATCACAACACTGGCCCTGCTGCCTGCCAGCAAGGCTTCAAAATTCAGGGACTTGGACCCCAGAGACAAAAAAGAAACACAGCTACTTTCATTGCTATGTCATTACATGATTTAGAGAGCGCTGGAAATGTATTAATGTTTTGTATTTCTGCTTCACTAAGGTTCTCAAAACTGTAGAAACTGGTAATGGCAGGTAAACCATTGTGATTATCATTCCAGCACACACTGTCAAGGGTTCAGTGAGGAAAAAAAGCCTGTAAGTAATCAGCTTCTTGTCTGGAGTTTAATTGTGTTAGATCAGTACTTCCTACCACTAATTAGGTGAGGCTACTACTTCCACTTTCTTCAGGGTGCCGGAAGTAAAAGATGTTTTTCATTGCCTCATTTAAAAAAAAATACCAGTTTTTATAATGCATCCACACATGCCTTCCTTAAGCCAGGAACTACAGGTTTTCCAAACTGCTCCTATATCAAACATCTGTTCTTGCTTAATCCAATACATCTTCATCTTTGATATGATGAGCTGCAAGTTTTGCCATTTCATACTTTAAAGCTGAACGTCATACTACTAGTGCTACAAAAAGGAAAAAGGAAGAGGAAAACACAGAGGAAAAACAAAAAGCCAAGCACATTACAAACTTAAAAGACAGAAACTACAAAAAACCAATTAAAAGCCAAAACGTAGAAAACGGGACCATAGGGGCATTTCCACTGGTTCCCCAATAGCGTTAGCTCAACATTAATCTTACTTTTAGATTGGCAGATTCCTCAGTTCTCAGAAGGTATGATGACTAAGGCAGTCATTGCGATGCTGCTTCTGCTACAGAGAAAATGAACTGGATTTCTTTTGAAAAAAAAAAAAAAAAAACAAACACATGCAACAGATCATGAAAGATAAGATGTCACCAAACCAAAAGTAGTCATCCCACAGAGTCAAGAGAAAGCCATTAATCCAGAATCACAAAACAAAGAAGTAACATTGGGTCTAAGATATTAGTTTGGTGGAACTTCCCATCTCTACAATCTGTGTGCCAAGTATGCCAAGACTATCTGAAAAAAAAAAAAAAATCACCACCTTTAGGAAAATTGGATGGGAGATACAGTGTTTAAAAATAAAAACAAAACAAAAAACCAAAACCAAAACCACCTTCTCCTCCTGTTCAAAACTGAAGGTGTATTACGTGCAGAAATTAAAAGCAATATTCAAGTTACTACAGACATACTTGCATTTTCTGTAGCAACCTGCTAGTGTGTGCAGTGGACAGTGCAGAGAGGATTGACTTATGAACTTTACAACTAAATCAACTCTTGTGAAACCAACTGTTTGAAATCAGGTTGTTTTGCTTTAACAGACAGTCAAGAAACAGTTATTAGTAAGTAGTGGAGAGCAGTGTTTAATCTGCAGAAGCTTTATTACTGGAAGTGACTAATATCAACGGAGGAACTCCAGCTAAACCAAGTTTTTATCTACTTTTTGTGATGCAGTGGCCACAAGAGCAAAAGCACATGCACTCAGAAAAGAAGCCGCTTGGCCAGTCACTTCGAGGTTCAACAGCATGTGGAAAACAAGGGAAGCCAAACAAAATCTTCATCGTTGCCACACGTGGTTTTGCAATGGGCTGCAAAAGGCAGACAGAAAAGTGAGGTCCATTACTTCATGTGCTTTTTCTTACCCACTTTGACTAGTATTGTTTTTGCCCAAAGCTGCACCTTTCGATGCGCCTGGTGCATACTGGGAAAGGACTGATTTTCCTGCAGGCTCTTCGACACTGTAACTCGGGAACATGCATAAGAAACTTGTGTTTTTCCAAGCATTTGCAGTTTGACTGAATCGGTTCAGAACATCAGTCCTCACACTGTGGCACAAGCTTGGTCAGGGGCCTGAGCAGCAGAGTGCTACTTCAACACGGCTCTCAAAGATTCAAGGCTAGCGCAGTCTGAACAAAGCAGCTAGGGTCCTAGCAGATCAGTCGCTTCTCAAAGCGCAACACACACAGCCTGAGACCAATTTAAAAAAAAAAAAAAAACAAACCAACACAGTTCCTATTTTATGTCCATTAATGCCCGCTGGTCTGTAGCAGCTCTGGCTCAGTCAGTCTCTTTGGCTGCTGTTAGCAAGGCTGCAATGACAGCATTCTCCTACAAGCCTGCTTCCCTTGGTTCTCCTTTGGAGAGTAAGAGGAAAACCACCCATCATCAACAGTCTTTTCAGAGATCTGGTGTGTCAGAGTTGATGGATATGCATCAAAAACTTCTCTACTTTGAGCTAGGTAGTAGTTCCCTGCCTGCTTGACACACAAACTGAAATGATTCGTGGAAAACCTCCTCTTAAAGCAGATGACTGCAGCGGTGAACTGTCATCTTCTTCTGAGGGGGACTCAGAGGGCTCCAACTAGCCAACTGATGCCTGAGAAGCAAGTGACATACTCAATTTCATTTTTACCCCCAGTGTTAGACATTCTGCAGCTCACTGCTTGCCAGCAGCTGAAGCTCCATTTTCAAAATTACTTGCAAGCTCCAACACTCTTTTTCTTGCAGGCTGAAGAGACATCTGCAACTCTCATCCAGAAGGAAGGTAAAATGACATTTTACATCACAAGGCCATAATATATGCTTCATTCCCACGAAAAGGTGAAAAAGTAATCCTTGTTTTGGTCAATTTGCACATGGGTTCGCTGATAAAGGGTCTAGAAGGACTTGTTGATTCTTTTCCTGAAAGCGTGCAACCCTCCAGCTGTGCCTTTGGAAAGGCATTACAAAACCTGATCCCTTTGTTCATTTTGCCTGTGACTCACATCAGCTAGAGAAAAATAGCTGAAAATGAAAATTTAAAAAAGAAGCCCACAATTTACTGAAAGCAGTGGCACTTTCAGTACGGTGTTTCAGTATGCAATATTAGTGGTTAGTTTACATGCAAGGGCCTGGCTGGGACTGAAGAAGAGCAATATTCTTCAGCTCGAATTACAGATGTAGTATGGACAGCTTTTCAATTTCCCCACCAGTTCCTGGGGGAGAGGGTGCAAGATTACAGAGTTATTACACGGCAAAAGCAACCCCAATGCAAATCCTAACACACAGAGGGGAGAGCCAGGCCTAAGCTCTGTGGGGGAAGAACTGGTTTCCAGCTCTATTAAACACAGGAGGAAGGTATGTAGTGAGATGATCAGAAGATACCTTCAGCCAAGATTTAAATTTCTCAGATGCCTAGCACTGTACTCACACACACCATCCCCAGCCCCCAGGTCGATGTGAAGATAGTGTTTATCACCTGTAATCAGATCACAGAAGAGTTTAAGTATATGCTGGACTTGTAAAGAGAAGATTTCAGACTTGCACAATGAACAGACTTCAGAGTGAGGTAGAGAAAGTTCACATGCACCATTCAACAGGTACCCCTGAGAACATGCTTCATTTGAGTTCAGAAGGTGGTACATCCTTCAGACCATTTGCAAGGCTTTTTTTTTTTTTAAACAACTTCCCTGTATATTTAGAACACATTCAAAATGTGTTCTCTGTACCTAGAATGTGTAACATGCTCTTTGGTAAAAACCGTGTGCTATTTCCTAGGACCTCCTAGTTAAAATAAACCATCACAGCATACAAATACTCGCACACCAGGGCTATCAAGTCCCTGTATTGAGTTTGTGCATCTATAAACTACCAGTGGCTTTCTGCAGCAGCATGAATCTAGGATGCAGTGCTGATTTATACTGCCAGAGCTTTCCCAGTATTTTATTTTTTTAACAAAAGGTGCTACTACTACGTTTAACAGCTGAGTTAACCAAACATTTTCCACCTTTCTCCTCTCTCCTCAGTTTGGCTTTCACCTGCAGTGTTTTGTGTTGCTTCAAAAATTAAAAATTGAATTCCTAACATCACAAGGCCTGTATTAATCACCTGTTAAAAAAAAAAGACTTTGTAAGTAACAAGTGTGCTAATTTTAGGAAAAAAACGCAGTGTGTTTTTAAGTAACTTATTTGTACTACCCTGTTCAGATGGATACTACCCATTACCCATCTTTGTTCAGGTGACGTAAGCTGCTCAGGTCAGAGCATGGCCAGGGGTCAGAGAGGAAACAAGTAGAAACGCCCCCTCTTCCCACCCACATTCCAGCCCATCTGTTACAAGAAGTCAACAGAGACTAAAGCAAGGAAGGACAGAGAAATTATCTCCTTACCCATATGATTGCTTGGTGACTTTGCTGGTACAGGTTTCTGCAGACAGCAAGGAGGATGTGGGAAGAAAAACTGAAAGGGGAGTGCAGAGTGCGTGAGCTCCTTCTCCAGAGAAGCAGAATGACAAGTGCTTCCCTCGAGCTGACACACACAAACTGCAGAACACATTAAATCCTACAGGTCGTTCTTTACCCATGTGCAGCCCCTTGCATGAGGCGTTTTGACACCTAAGGACTACTTAGGGCTTGTGCTGTCTTTTCTTGCCATCTGTCAGGGAGGTCCCACTCAGTGCACCTTCAGCAGATAACAAAACATGATGAGGCAGAACGCTGACAACAAACCACACAGAAGGCAATGAAGTTATATGACAAGAACAACACAGTATTATGAATGTAGGTGTGTGAGTCATGAAGCAACAATGCTCCACTTTAACACGAGTATTAAAAAAACCCCTCCTCCAACGGGCATTCAGAGCAGCAGCTAATCTAGCTCCTATTCCAATGGCTCCAAAAAAGTTTATCTTTCTCCTTTCCCAAATCAAATGCAGCTGAAGCAGAGGAATACTAGCCTGGGGAAACTGAAGCCAGCCTCTGTGCTTACCCACCTTAGGCTTACTCTAGCATTTTCACATCTCAGTGCACAACCGCTTTATTGTTTTCCCCCCTCTGCAGACTGCACTGAAAACATCAGTACGCTGTTAGTACAGCACAACATTACTAATTCCAGGGCAAAACAGGTACAAGCATAAGGGGTACCATATCTATCCACACTCCCCAAAAATCTTTCAACAATAAATAATGCATCATAACCAAGACTAGAAGATTGAAAATTTTTATTTGTACGTAGCACATACAGGAAAGATCAAAACAAATATTAAAAGATAGCATTTGTAAACAAATATTTTTCACAAAAAGCTATACACTATCAAATCCGCTCTGAAAAAAATCAAGGTTATAGCCATTTATGTGTACTTATCAAAATCAAGTTAAAAACTACTTCATTTTTAAAATATCCCAAATGAATATTTACTCATTCCAATGACTTCAGAGACCAGAGATGTAAGGCCTAAATAAAACAAATGCTTGAGTGAAGATGGCACTATGATTTTCAGTTAAAAAAAAAAAGTAAAATCAGCAAAGTGATCAAAATACCACCAAGCTTATTTAAAGACCTAGGTTTGTAAAACATACATTCAACTTTGCAAATGTCTAACTTTAAAAAAATAGAGCTATTTCACTGGATTGTCCTCATTTTGTAGTGTACCGATCATGAGCTGTGTTTCTGAACCCACTCAAAGTTATCCGTAGGTAGTTTTATGTGATTGTATAGTTCACTTCCGTAATCACATTAAAAATAAGACGACAGCAGCACCCTTTTAGCAAGGATTCGTTTTTAACATTCTTGCCTTTATAGCAGCAGGTATGGTTTTGGGGAATGCTATCAATATAAACAGTAAGTCAAAAAAACCAGAATGCACATACCCCATGAAGATTATT
>NW_010402020.1:98101-107410 GCF_000710305.1 Buceros rhinoceros silvestris
TATTTTCACTGCAGAACAGAAAAATAAAACACAAATGACACCCAAACCTATGGCTGCCTTAGCAGGCTCCCTTTGCTGGTGGTCCACAAGCCATTTTGATTGCCAGTGTGAATTCTTTTTCCTCCCTCTAATCTCCTATTCCCATGTCAGCTAAAAAACAAAGTTTCTCAAATTTCATCAATTAATTTGACCCCAAAGAAAATAAAAATAACTCAGGCACAAACAGCTGATCTTCAACAGCAAGCGGAGGGGCACAGATTCGAAAGTATGGTAGAATGCAAATCTCCAGAAATATTTCTGGTCTCGGGGTACTGAAAATTCTTACCAGCTTTCAAAAGGTTTTTCAAGATTTTTTACAAAGATACGGAAAATACTTTCCCCAAGAATGTCCACGAACACTAAACAAGGATGGATGTACATACAAAGACAGACATTTATGTGCAGTACACTCCGAACACACTGCAGACAGACAAGGACCATGGAATGCAATGATCGCCTAAGATGGCAGGTGAAATGAAGATGGCTGTTTTTCAGAGGGTCGTCATGAGTTTATCTTGGTACACCATGCTTTGTACTCCTCCTAAATTCTTCTGGTTCTGTTCCTGGATATATCGTAAATTGCTGTCCTCTCCACTTGTGGGGGGTTTCCAATATGGCCTGTCATCATGATAGGGTGGCCTGTACCATTTGCACAGTTATTGGTTAGTGAGAGATGGAAGCAAACTTATGAGTGTACACAGTAACATGAGATCATCCAGCAAGGGCTAAGCATGCATAGGGTGTGCTGGGCAGCTCTCGGGACAGGAAGGGAATGGTGACAGACCTATGGGTCTGATGTGGAACTCACTGAAGCAACTGGGAATGTTCTAGCTGATTTCAAAAGGCTTTGAATCAGAGCTCAGTCATTAAAACCCCTCTCTGTTTTCAAGTGCTATAGACAGGTGTTGGGCATCAATGCTAGAGGGATGGTGGGGAGGGAGGAAGGCGCTCTAGGAAAACTAAACATGTACAATAAACAAGTAAAAAAATTGTACCATGCAAAAAGAAATACATTCTAAAGGTCTAAAAAATTAAGAAAGGCAATCCTATCAGGAATGAAAATTGCTCTTCAGTAAATATTGGCATTTGTTCAGCACTGATGCAATTAATTACACTCCAGCAGCCTGTAAGTCACATAGTCATATTCTGTGAAGATGAACATCTAGAGCCTGTAGTTTGTAGTTCTTTGTGACTATGTAGTGAAACTTGTCTAAGAGGAAAAATACCTTTTCCTTATTGTTCACTTATTGCTGCTTAGAGTTATTAACTTGAAGCTACAGTGTCTCCCACATCACCGGGAGGCACGGCAAAGGAAATAAATAAATAAATACATTTGAACATGTATTTATTTCCCACACATATGTAGGAAATCGTAATATTTAAGATTCTCTTATTAGTAAGCTGAAGTTGCGCTTTCTAATCTGCTATTTTTTTTATGCCAGCAGAAATACAGGCAGGTTTAGATTTTACATTCTGAAGATATATAATGACACCCATTAATCTGAGTGTATTTTTTCAGAAGACAAAGAAATTCTAATAAAATAATAATTTTAATAAAAATTTATTTTAATAAAATAATTGCAAACAAGTAGTTTCACTGAAAGGATTTTACTAAGGAGACTGAGATAAAATTCCACATATAATTTCACAAATTATTCAACAGAATCCCCATATATAACATGTATTGCACAGGTAGTTTCATTGAGCCCTGGGCCTGTGCTAGGCTTGCATGCCCAGCAGAAAGAATTTCATGCATCTGTGGTTTGATCTCAAGTTCATAGTTGGATGGATTAAGATTCTCAAATCAAGCTATCCAAGATGTTAAATGCCCAACACTTAGTTTGACTCCAAGTTAGAATAACTTGAAGCTTCCACTTCATTTAAGTGCTTTTACCTGACTAGGACAAAAATTCTGAGTACCTTTGTACTGAGCTTGCATGACTGAGCTTTTAAGTATGTTTCTTAGCCTTACAAACCTAGGTATAAAAAAGCCATTGTTCATATTTCACTGACCTTAATCTTTGCACAGGCAGCAGCGAGGGCTGAAGGGGGAGATTGTCTACACACATTACAATACATTATTGTGCTTATTTCAATATCATTCTACTCCAGAGTGAACCATTTCGCTTTAAAATGTTACAGACTAGTACTCTGAGTGAAGGAATCTTCAAAAAAACTTCAGCACAACCTCAAATGATTTATAGAATCATTAACCTCTCTCAGAAATCGCTCTTTTGTAATGTGAAGTTGTACATTTAAAATCACACACAATTAAATGAACAAGCAAACCCTAAACCCAGAAAGAATCTTGACTATTTCGTACAGGCAAAGTTAACTATCTGATTTAAAGTCTTCTGTTTCTAGCATAAATTTAGTATCTGCTTTACTGCTGTATGCTAGGAATTTTGAGATGACAATGAGTAGGTCAGCTTCTCTGCCTAGTATTTCTAGTAACAGATTTGCCTTTTTCCAGTATTATCAGACTCAAACTCAGTCCAAATTGTCTTTTCATCCATTACAAACTCAGGCTCATCTCTAGAGCCTGCCTACACTAGGAACTAAGCCTACCTAACCTGATGTAAGAACACAAAGATAAAAATGTAAGAGGAATAGTAATGAAGATTGGGGTATTAGTATTTTTCAGTCAAGATAGCAATTACTTGTCTAAAAACCTGAGTAACCTACAGAGGTTATTTTTATTAGGATAAAACAGCAGCTAATTTTTATCATGTGGGCAGGCACAGACTAAAATCCACCAGCAGGCGATTGCTGAGTTTTACCAAGCTGGTTGTAACTTGCACGGAATTTCTTCCAAAATGTCTTTTCACTCAATTTCTCTCTTTACTAGTTACAAAATAAAAAGTATGTGAGAAGATAGCCCATACAGGAACATTTTTGTGAAACTGCTCTCAAAAACTCAATGTTATAATTTCATTAATTACCTGTAAAGTACCTGAAAGGTTGTTGTTCCATGTGCATGTAATTTTTCCATATATTTCACTAGCAAGTTCACTCATAACTTCACCTTACCTTAAAACTAGTTTCTTCTGTGTCTTAGGAGATTAAATACTGATCAAATTGCAATTAGTTTTATTGAAGCTACTGAGCATCTTCCCATCTAACATACTCCCTAAAGAAATAAACTGAAGTTGTATTTCACATTCTGAATTAATATTCAACCTGAAAAAAATTTTCATGAAGGAGATTAGGACATTCCAATGCAAAACCTAATTAGAAGTAATTTAATACTGGCTCTACATCACATACTTCTAACCTCTGTTTGCTTTTCATGCGCAGAAAATTGTCCAGCATGTCCACCAAAACTTCATGACAACAGATTAAGAAGGAAGTAATCATCTTTTTCTCAAATTAAAGACCACTTACCTTACATTCACAGGTGTATGTGGATGCCAGTGTGGCTGAGCAGGATGTATATTAGCATGATACTGTGGCTGCAAGTGAAAACATGGAATCCAGTTAATTAAGTCATATAAAAATGCCCTATTAACTTTTTATTTTCTTTGGGACATGAGGAACATGCTCCCTGGGAGCCCTAGAAACCCTACTGTTGCAGACCTTCTCCCATGCTACTGCGCATATACATGAGACCTCTTGGCAATGAACTTGCTCGTTAGCACACACTCATGGTAAAATGCAGAGAGAATTGCTTTTCTGTGGAGACACAACCTGGCACATCTAGTGCTTCTCATAGAAAGCACATCAAAAGAATGTCAGCTTTAATCAAAGGTGTAGAGTGAGAAAGGTTACTGTTATAATAGCAGTCTTCAGAAGGTCACCTATCTTTGGTGACAGCATCTCTCTCATATCCATGAGAAATTGAGGAGAAACAGTGAAACAAAATCACTAGTGAGGCTTTTAACAAAACCAAGATGAAGTTCTCATGCACACACTCAGTTTGGATAAAAGCAGTTTGCTTTCTCAGCAGCACTGACTGATAGAATCACTAATCAAAACCCAGTGAGGTTTTCCCCTAAGTGTATAAAGGAGCTTGTTTAAAAACAAGCCAACAAACATTTGACCAGCAATGAACTTCTTAAATGTTGTGGAGGGGGACATAATTGCAGCTTTGAACTTGTGGATCATCCAATGTGAGAGGCCGCTCTAGACAAAAATTTGCTCACAGAGCAGTCTCCTGGGGTCCATCATGTTCACAGTCCCAAAGACTTCAACCTGTTATTTCACGGGAAGGGGAAAGAGGGTGACAAATGGAGTGTATTAGGCTTGTATTAAGAACACAGGGGAAGAAACAGAGAACAATTCCTCCGCTTTCCCCTTATCTCTCAGTGCAACGCTGTTTATTTCTGAACCACCTCTGGGAACCTCACCCTCGAGTTAAGGAAAGGGGAACAAAACAGCTGTACTAATTATAGAGAGCAAAAATATTTACCATTAAACATAAAAACGACAATATTCTCCTCAATAATTGTTATGCTCTTACCTGGTAGTTATGGACTTCAGGGGTGTTTTTAGCACTAAGGGAGAAAAAAATTAGTTTTTACATAATCTAAATCTGACATACATCTATGTCACAATTTCCTGCAATTTAGGGTTTTACTCTTCAGGTAAGTATTACAGTGAAGTAAAATTCATATTCTTAAGGACATCAATATTTTATTCAAGAAATACACCGCAGTAATTAGACTGCAATGAAGTTCTTCATTTTACATTTATGGAACAGAAACAAATAAAGTTAGGTAAGTTAGCATAATGGCAACAAGCAGAAAGGAAATACGTTTTACTTTAGTCTGATCTCAAACTCAAAAAGGAAGAAAAAATGGAAGCACTTAAAGTCCCATTAGGCAGTACCCAAGAAGAATCTAGTGCTGCATAATGAGAGATCCCAAAGCAATTCATCCCACACCAGAGAATTTGTTTCAACAAATCCTAATGCAGAAACGGTCTTCAGAATCCCTTTTGCCTGACAACAGCAATTGAGAGGTAGAGAGAACTTGGGCAGTCACTTACCACAGTTGTGCTGCTTTCACAGGATTGTTTGCTTAAAAAGAAACATACAAAAAACCCGTTAAGAACAGGTGAAAAAACCTGTAAGTATCAGATATTTTGCAGTTATTGTGATTGGGATGTCACACTACAGATTAAGCAAATCCTCATACAGATATATTTGCACAAATGCATCAGAATCGCAAGTGCAGATCTGTGTTTTCTACATTCCTGTGTGAGTACACGTATGAGGCAGACATGAACCTCCCTCTGTTTCAGCAAGAGTCAAAGCCCATCAGACAGGAGTATTCTTCCCAAATGTCACAGAAGAGTACTTTTGGCAGAGTAAGTTCTGCATAACCAGAACGTGACTTTTCTCACCTTGCTGTAGCCACCGTGTCAATACCATTGAGTCCCTTGGGAATCAGAAGCTACCCCTCACAGAAATGTTACATCTTGCAGAAACCAGAGGGTTCCTGAATCTAATAATGGCCTGTGTCTTATTACAGTAAACAATTCCCAGCTGGGAATATAGGAAGGCACTGCACAATCTTGAGCAACAAGGCCTTGGTTCGTGCTTTGGACAGGCTGGAAAGAACAGTAGAGGCGGCAGTTGAGTAGCTGGGATGTATCACTTCTTTTTCCTGAGAGCACTGAAAAAACTGCTGAGTGACACAGCTGAAAATCCAAGTCTCTGCTGAATGCAGAATGTGGATGACAAAATTAATGAGACACTGTGGAAGCCTTAAAAAGAGCTAGGACAGAATCTATCGCTTGTGGTACAGGTATAGGTCTTAATAGCCAAGAGACGCATGAAAGATAATAATCTAAAGGGAGTTTTTGCATTTTCTTAGCTGTTGAGTTCTTTGGAGGGAGATTATCTGGATGTGACAGAAGTTCTTCCTGGCTGCTACACACAGAGAACTAACGTGAGCATAAGCCACACCTTCTCTCTCCCCTCCCCATCTCACAGACATAAGTACAGAAGCCCTGAGACACAAGGTATAACCTGCAGGTCTGAGAGATCCTCTTATTGTAAAAAAAATTAAAATAAGCCATTTTTCCACTTACGAAATCATTCATGCTCACCATATAGTTGACTCTCATGTATCACATAATAACATTATCTCACAAATTTAATACATTTACATTTCCATAAAAAACTGACATGTACTAAGAAAGGGGGAGGGGGCAATTACAGCCTCTAAGAAGTGTGCATGCTTGCTACCTTTGTACCCCCATAGAAATAAATATGCCTCCATAATGCCACAAGGACTTTTAACAGAACCAAGGTTCATATTCTAGGAATGCAAAGCAGTGTAAAGACATCCTAAGGGGATGTCAGCTTGCCCTGCTCCATACAGCAACTACACCTCCATTCTCAAGTAATACAGAGTTTAGAGGGGGTTGTCTTGCAGCGTTCCTAGGTTTTTTGACAAGGAATAAAAATCTCAGCTTAAGTTTTGAAGGACAAATGACAGAACCACAAGAGAGATCAGTTCCTTGTCATTCCATTCAAACTCAGCACATTTCACGTCCCAGAGAAAGCTAGTTAAGGTCAGAGTCTGGATAGGTGAATAACACGCCATTACAGTCAGGAAAGCAGCAACTGCATAACGAGACTGCTCAACAACCCTGGCTCGGTAAGCAAGTCAGTGATGCTTTTGCACGCTGTTCCACTCTACATGACAAATGCACTTCTTCAAGGAAAATGTTACGTGCTTTCCCTCATTGAGTTTGATGTAACTTTTCTTTCCTTCTCAACAGAGCAAATGAACAACATATGAAACCATAGATACCTCCTCCTTTATAGATGGGGGATGGAATAATTAAGTGCAGACAGAGATCAAAAATGGTAGATAAAAACAATGGACTCTGCCTTCAGAGAAAAAACCAACACGTACGCTCTGATTTTTTAGGTGATGTGATGTTCTTTTTATACTCTGGTACAGATTTTATGGCTGTAATATGATATTTATGTAAGTTAACAGGACATCTGCATGACTGGTTCAGTGAACACATGTACAAACATTTACCCTTAAAAGTTGAATGCCTTCGAGAAGGATATCGCTTGCTGGGCCTTCTTTCAAATGTACTAGTTCTGCGTAATCTTGTCCCATGTGTTGCTTGATACTCTGTCCGCCCACTTAAAACACAGAAATAAATAAAGTTAACTACTGCCTCTTGCTGGATGTTGTACCTGCTCCTTTGTATAAACACAACATATTGCCGTTACTTTGCTGAATACCTGAATCTGAAGCGGGATCCCAGCCTTATGAAGTCGGATCTACTAGATTTACTATTTGCTGGGGCTCGCAGTCTGAAGAAAGCATGGTGCTCCACTGCACACTTCCACAAATGTTTGCACGTTCTGGCACTGTCTAACCGGAAAACAAACGTGTGCTCTTGTTCTCTGCCCTAAACACAGAAACAAAAGCTTTGGAAGTTGGCATGCATGATATTAGTTCCTGTCCTTGGTAGGAGAAATACAGCCTGGACCAACAGGGTGCTAAGCCTCCCTTGTGTTCTCACCAGCCTGAGCACACACCACTCTTCGTTGGATCAGGCACAAGTAAGGGAAGAAAGTTACCTGCTCATCATCTTCTACAACCACAAGTGTTAGTTTGCTCTTTTTAAAGTCCATTTTTGTGATTTTAGGCCTAAACACAAGAAGCAAAAAGAAAATTAATGGGAAAATGGCATTTAATAATCTAAGACTATTCCCCCAAATGTATGGCGGATTTGCAATCCTGAAACATTACAGGAATTGTAATAAAAGTATGATTTCCTGAAAATGTGACTATTTTTCAACAAGTAATTTGCATTTGAGAATAATACTTCTAATCAGGCCAATTTACGTTCAGATTTAACCTTGATATTTCAACCTTGTGGATTTGATCTACATTACAAAATATAGTCAAGATCCCATTACATGAAAGAGAAAGACTTCAGCATTTTAACATAAAGGAATATAACATAAAACCAGATTACCAAAAGAATAAGCCTATTTTGTTGGCTCCTTCAAAGATCAATATGCCTGTTGGTGTCAGTCCAAGAGCATATTCACAACCATCTCTTCCCTGCAAGGAAGCACAGAATCAATAATCAATGTGCCATTAGTAGTATCAATCTTACTACAGCGATACATCAAAATCCATAGGCTTTAAACTAGACAATAAGGTTTGCATATTCATTTAACATTACAGAGCAGAACAGCATGCATCTGCATCGGATGCAAACTGGCAAGTTTTGGCAACAGAAGGCTGCAGGGTGCCCTGTGTGAGAGGAGGCCATGTGCTGCTCCAGACAGCTCTGATGCCCCTAGAAAGAGCCTGGCAACAACAGGAGCAGCCAGGGGAGCCCACACCTCATCTGAAGCTGTGCTTCAGAGGAAGCAACAGCTGCTAGGGGAAAGAGACACAAAAGGAAAAAACTGAGGGACATGGGAGAAGTGGACATGGGAGGTACTTCTGAAGCACCATGGCCCATGGGGCAACCCACACCACAACAAGGAGACCCACACCCCCACAGAGCAGGGATCCTGCGTTAATGAAATGAAGTATCACACGGATCTTACCTTCACTACATGCATATCTACACCATACATTTCTAGCCATTTAGCTTTGTTCAAGTAGCATAATTCAGCCTGTGCCGGGCTCTTCCCCCTAAGAACATAACATTTATTTATATTTCATGGTATGAAATTTTTGTCCATTTTTAATGTTTTAAAATTCATCCCCTTAACCCTTTTCTTTGGGCCCTCAATGGCAGTAAATGGTATTTCAAGCTTAGCTTATGTTTTTACTCTTTCCTCCTGAAAATAAATCAGAGGGGATAAAAACTGGAAAAGGTCTGAAACTGCCAGTAAGGATTAAAGTTCAGGAAAGACAGCATCACCAAAATGTACTGTATTTATTAACAAAAGACAGGAAAGGGAGTTTGTTACTACCCTGAACACACAAAATTTTATGCATGCATGTGTGAAAGAAGGAGAGAAAGAGAGTGAAGGAGAATTATTTCCAACATACATAGGAAAAGATCTAACTGCTTAAACTTTAAACTGTAATGAAATTATCTAAAGAAAAAAAAAAAGTATTAAATGTCATTCCACCAACGTTCCCTAAATTACTGCTTGACATTTCTAAGGAAGGGGAGGGCTCAAAGTCCATTTACACCACTTCCCAACCAACATACATAATCACCATGTCACGTCTGTTGAAGGGGTTCCTGTGGACATACTTGACTTTGTAAGAGAAGAAAACCTCCTGTTGCTAGAGAGACCACTCCCACACAGGTACCTTACCTGCA
>NW_010402020.1:107502-118972 GCF_000710305.1 Buceros rhinoceros silvestris
CTTTCCATTTCTGAAAAATGTCAAATTCCATTGCTTCAGTCTGGTTTGGTGCAAACCTGAATTCAGACACGAGTTCTGGGCTGTGTTCTGGGAGCTCACACTCTCCCAGCTCAGCTGCAATCAATCAATCGAAAAGTTAAAAACATAAAGATCACAGGCTGAGCAAAGACATTTAATTCCATAATATCCACAAAGACAATGATAGTTAAGTTCCTAAGCTTATTGTAGAAGAATGTACTTGTGCCAATGCCGTAAATTAACCACCCCCCACACTGCCCCACTGCCCCTCCAGAAACTCAAATCAGATTTTACAACAAAAGTCAGACAAAGGCATTTGCAGGACCAGTGTGAGGTTGTAGTACAGAATTCTGACATTCAGGAATGTTAGAACTAAACCAGTTTAACTATACCTGCTTCTCTGGGTCTTAATGCATTTAAAGGAAATAAAGTTTCTATTAAAAACAAAAATCAATGCACTACTGTTTCAGAAAAGATTACTATGAAACTTCCTCTTACTGCAATGAGGTCATGCTTCTCATTCCAAAGCACTTCCCATTTTACTGCATGCTTTGTTACATTACTGTTCTTGTCAAAACATGACGATAATACCTAGTCTCAATAAACCAATAGTAAAATTGTGTTTTTTCTCTTTTTAAAGTACCATGGTGGCATAACATTCAGATTAAGTAATTTTAAAGGAGAGAAATGCTGAAGCATTACCATAATTGAGGTGTCACTTCCTACTTACTGACTTAGGACCTGGTATCTTCTATGAGCAGAACACTTGCAAACTCTACTGAGCTCCGCAGGAGATGCAAGTGCTGAGCATCTTCATGACTGATGCCCATAAGTGTCTTGTGCCTGCGACACGCTTTGCTCCTGCAACCTCTCAGCTATTCAAAGAGGCTACAATGTCACTGCCTCAGACAAATATCAATGGCAAACACACCGTTCAGTAATCCACAAGTCACCTGACAAACGATGTGATTCCAAACCAGGAAACTACCAAAAACCTACCCCAAACAGAGGGAAATTACATCCCTTGAAGAAAACAGTTTTATTGCTTCACGGCACTTTTTGACATAACAGTTGCAAGAATTTAATTTACTCTCAGTCTTCAAAAATACCAAGCAGGATACATTGGAACATAGGACATTACCTCCAAAAAGCAATCAGTTGACTGATACACCTACTACATGGTTTTGAGCACCTGAGCTTCTTGCTCAAACATTTACCATTCCTGAGGATATTAAACAGGTTGAGTTAACCGATCTTCATGTCTAACTACTGCCTCACACACATTGTTTCTCTTCAACAGTAAATCTTCCATGGTGAGTGACGGTGTTCTTATGTATATGTGGTTTCCTTTAACAGAAGTATCTCAGCTCTGCTGCCGAGACTACCCAACACAGATGTTGCTAGGAATTACTGGCAGTCCAGTCTCCAGTATATAAGAGGGAGCCACAACTAACACATTAGCAAGGAGGACGCTTCACTGGATAAAAAAACTGGCTGGGTGGCCAGGCCTAGAGAAAGGTGTAAATGGAGTCAAATGCAGTTGGTGGCCGGTCACCAGTGTTCCTCAGTGCTCAGTATTGGGGCCTGTTCTCTTTAACATCTTTATCAGTGATCTGGATGAGGGGATTGAGTGCACCCTCACTAAGTTCGCAGATGACACTAAGTTGGGTTGGTGTGTTGATTTGCCTGTCAGGAGGCCCTACAGAGGGATCTGGATAGGCTGGATTGATGGGCTGAGGCCAATGGTATGAAATTCAACAAGACCAAGTGCTGGGTCCTGCACTTGGGCCACGACAACCCCCTGCAACGCTACAGGCTTGGGGAAGAGTGGCTGGAAAACTGCCCAGCAGAAAAGGACCTGGGGGTGTTGATTGACAGTTGGTTGAACATGAGCCAGCAGTATGCCCAGGTGGCCAAGGCGGCCAATGGCATCCTGGCTTGTATCAGCAGTAGTGTGGCCAGCAGGAGGAGGGAAGTGATTGTCCCCCCGTACTCAGCACTGGTACTGCAGTACCAGTTCTGGGCTCTCACTTCAAGAAGGAAATTGAGGTGCTGGAGCAGGTTCAGAGAAGGGCAATGATGCTGGTGAAGGGTTTAGCGAATCTATCTTACGAGGAGCAGCTGAGGAAACTGGCATTGTTTAGTCTGGAGAAAAGGAGGCTCAGGGGAGTCCTTACTGCTTTCTACAACTACCTGAAAGGAGGTTGTAGTGAAGTGGGGGTTGGTCTCTTCTCCCACGTGACAAGTGATAGGACAGGAGGGAATAACCTCAAGTCACACCAGGAGAGATTTAGGCAGAATATTAGGAAAAAATTCATTACAGAGATGGTTGTAAAACATTGGAACAGGCTGCCAAGGGAAGTGGTGGGGTCCCTATTCCTGGAAGTGTTTAAAAGAGGTATGGATGTGGTGCTGAGGGACATGGTTTAGGGACCCTGGCAGTGTAGGGGGAACAATTGGACTTGATGATCTTAAAGGTTTCTTCCAGCCAGATGATTCTGTGACTTCAGGAAAAAAAAGTAAGAAAGTAAGTTTGATGTGTTGAGAACCATCTAGGAAAAACATGCGAGATTTCTTTAGTAGTTAACAGAGAGAGAATGCAGAGAACGAAAGCTGACTGTGCTATAAAGATGATGTATAAGGATGGGAAGGACAAAAGATGTGTAGGACAAAAGATACACAGAGAAGCTAGAGCAGAAGTCTTGGGTACAAGAAAGGTACCATCCTCATTTCTCAATAGCTGCACTCTCTGTTTATTCACTTTCAGGCAAACAAACTACGTCATCAAATTGATTTCCAAGAAATAGGTCTTGAGAGTAAAAGCCAGTAAGAGTCTCACCAGTACTCCACACAGGGTAGAAAGGGCAGTGGAAGAAGGGAAAGCATGGGCTCCGTACCAGGTTGCTCTCACTAGTGCCTTTTCTTTGTGGAATTATGTTCCCTGAAAGGATTAGGAGCACTACCATTTTTCAACAAGGGAGCAGCAGAGAACCCATCTCTTCATCTGCAGTTTTATGACAAAGTAACATGCTTTGGCACGCCCCTCATCTGGTCTTTATTTTTTTTTTTTGGGGTGGGGTGGGTGTGGATTGGGGAAGGTACTACATAATGCATGTCTATATGTTGTCTGTGTTCTTTAATAAATAACTGCACAAATTGGGGGACATTTTTAAAAGGAATTATCCTAGGAAGTTTTTGAAAACTGCAAAAAGAGGTTTATCTGTAAATACATTGTTGATTCTTTTACACAAAAGGAAAATTAGTTTACACTATCCCATGAAGATGTCTTACAATTAGAGCTAAAAACTGGAGATCTGAGAAAAAGTCTTCCTTTTGAGTTTAGTTAGTAATTTCAAAAGTATGCCTGGTTAAATACAAAAGCCACACAAGACTAATGAGATGGTTAAAAACGTATTCTAACACTGACAGTTCAAGTTTGATTATGACCTTTCTGCAGATAATCCCAAAGAGAAATGTATTATTATATAACTGCTTCACAAGTTACCCCATCCTGCAAATCGACGTTACTCGCTACAGAAGTTCCATCATGGGACTGGCAACAAATCAACAATTTATGTCTGAAAGACAATTCACACAAAACGCCAGCCTTGGAAACTGTTGTTTGAAACCAAGGAAGAATTACTGTAACAGAACAACTTCCTTGATAAAGAAAACCTTGATAAAGAGCAAATACGAAGTTTAAAGCTGTCCTGTGAAAAGGCTTTTCTTTCAGAGGGCTTAGAGTACCAATTCCTAAACAGCCATTTATAACTCTTTTTTCAGTCTTACGATAGCCACACTAAGAGGCAGGACTGGATTTTACACAGTAAAATCCCCCTGCTGAGGATGGAATAATCATTTGACATTTCTTCAAACTCTCCTACTTAATTAAGTTTCCAATGTCAATAAAATGTAACAAACGTTATATCAAAGAATGCTAATTGTAGCATATGGCAGTAGAGATAATGAGCTGCAAAAATGAAACAATTTTGGAGAAACTTATAGTGATGATGTCAAAATATCAAAGAACTGAAACTGAAAAAAAGACAGGAGAAAAGTACACAAGTGTGTTTCCAAAGACAGCATCAAGAAGTGTTAGTTGGGTACCTAGTGGGAGACATTGTAAACATGATGGATGGCTATTGTATTACATTTACACAGTAATCATGGGTGTGAGTTACTATCCCAAATGTTGAGGCATCAACCTAGCATTCTCTGCTTGGTTCTCCTTGCTTAGACCAGGGGCAAGGTTACCTGTGTTATCATCTGTGAAAATGGAAGTAGTGATTAAATACGGGCTCCAGATTGTCTCCATTGCAAAAAGACAAACAGAGTTTGCCTGCAGCCGTTTTTAGCACACCTAGCAACCAGAGCTGTGCCAGACTGGTGCAGAAAAATAACCCACTGCCTTAAGATTTACACCTGTTGCTGTCTGGAACTGAATTCATGGTTTTGACTGTCATGTCCATCTAGAATCACTGCATTATCTCCATTGCTGTATTAAGCTAAGAGACTCTGCCTGAGCACTCCAAGTGCCACGGCCAACCACCAGCAGAACAGGAAGAGTATCTTTCCTTTTGATTCATTTTGCTGCTGATATACCTAAAATGGTCCAGCTCACTGCACTTTCTTTTAGAAAAAAGTGAACTTGATTTGTTTGTCATTACACAAGTTTCCTTCCCATCTGCAAAACAAACCTCCAGAAACAGAATGAGTATTTGTATTAACATTTTCGCAGCAATATAAAAAAAAAACCCCAAACAAAACCTTCCTACAATAAACTAATGTGTCCTAGGATTTTTTTTAATGTTGCAACCCTTGCTCCTGACACAAGTAATCTTAGTTCTTACCTTTCTGTGGAATCCTCTTCTCTCCAACCTGCTCCCTCCTGCCCTGTGACCACCTCCTGTATCACAGCCATGGAGGTTTGCTCTCCCAAGCACAGCCCAGGCAGCAAGAAGCCCATGTTCAAAGCCACACCTGCAGGGACCCAACCTGTGCTAAGCGTGTACTGAAGGGCCAGCTGGCTTTTCAGGCTGCTGTGGTAAACGCTGTGCACACATCTAAGCTTCCCCCTCAGTGGGGAACTATTTGGGGTCTTTCTTCCCTGGTTGGCTCCTGGTTTCCACAAAAACCTTTGTCTATTGATGCCTTTGAGGCTCCTTCCCCCTGCCAAGTGTGCCAACATTGGCTAATGTAGTTCAGAAGTTACACGTGGAGAGAACAGAGGAAAGTGATGTCCCTAAAATTCTTCCCCTCAGGTAAAGGAATGGCATTTATATATGATATTAAGAAAGCATAAGGGGTAAAAAGAAACTACAAGTTTCTTTTTCAATACATTATGAGTTTTTCAATACATAAGACAAATCACTTTCAACAGATTGCATACCTTGAAGACACAGAGCTGCTAGTTCAACAGCAGTTTCATACGGGCATTTCAGTCTTAAAAAGAAAAAGAACAAGCTATAAAAATCAGGGCTTTTTTCCTCAGTGAATTCTTTGCAATAAAGCTAAAAAGTAGTCTGATATAAGAAATGGAAACATTAACTTCCACAAGCTATGAATGATATGAAACATCTACAATTAATTTTTACTTATATATATTTCCTAATTTGGTACTTTCTAATTCCCACTAAACACATGATATGCTCCACCATAAAACAAGTTAAAAAAACCAGAGTAGGTGTTAGTTTACTGGCCTGGGTGAGACTATGAACACAAAAAATTTTCAGGGTTGACCAGTATGAAGAGTGTGGCACTTTATCATCTATTCCTCCTCTATTTTACCTGCTATTCTGAAAAATATGGCACGCCCATGTTACATTTTCAAGTCATAAAAATCAAGACAATCTTCGCTCTCTTTATACATTTCCATCACCTGGTCAATTCATCAAAGGTCTTTACCTATTCTATTTGTCAATAATACAGTCAAAGCACACAAAGTCATAGAGCACTGTATTATGAAGGAAAAAAATGCATGTGGAACTGTAAATCATGTTTATAATCTGTGCACAACTATTATAAAGAATTAAAAAGATCACACAGTTAAGGTTTTAAATCACTAAGAGATAACTACCATAAATACTTTAAAATACAGCTGCAAGAGCAAAGATGTACTTACTTCCCTGAAAGAATGTCTTGCCGGAGCTGTAACACAAACAGGTACCTGACAAATAAAAATGCAGAAAGTCAAAAGTCTGTATAATGTCATTGTCCTAGCCCCGATGACTGGAAAAAACATCCTAGTAGTCACAACATCTTCATGAACGTGCTCTTAAAAAAACTAGGGCCTTTGGGATCACTCAGCTACACCCCATAACCCATTGCTTTCTCTAAAATAAAAGAGAACATTTTTCACCTGCTGGCTGTGTTCAGGACATTGTCAGAAGTATCACTGTTTTGGGATGTGCTCTACCTGAGCATATGCCACAGCAACCTGAATGTTACCGGCACTCCAACGTTCTCCTGAACTGAGTCTTGCCTAATTCAAGCAAGAATTGAATTACAGGACTTAGAGACAAAAAGCAGATAACGGCATTAAGACTTCAGGGCTATCTTCTCAAACTCAAATACAGAACATGGAAAAAGTCCAAACTGGGCAAAAGAAAAAGCTCAGACTAAATCTTCAAATAGCAGAAAAGTGCAGAAAAGTTCTGAATAAAAGAAACCGTAATTCCACAGAGCCCACATATTTATTTAGGAGGCTAAGTCCGAATTTACAGATTTCACACTGTAGCAGCATTTTAAGCTGTTGCTAATCTTCAGTTTCAGGCCTGCTCCATGTTTCACCGCCACCCAGGGGGTTTGAGGCATACAGAAGTGCCCCAGGTCATGCCAGAGCTCTGTACAGGACACGATGACACAGGCAGGCTCTGCACTGCTCTGGACACTGTCGGGGTGAGGCTTGCTATGCTGAGTGAGAGACTCGAGAGAAGAAAGCACAAAGCACTACTGAGAGTCAGCCCAGTAAACACAAGTGTAAACCTCTCCTATCTTTACAAAGGATGATAGAAAGACAAATTGTTTTTATCACAGGGGACATGCTGTGAATGTGGTGAAGGATGAATAGTTGAAATCAGAGAGAAAAAAAGAAACGAAAAGCATGATTAAGAAGACTTCTCATCATATACTGAAGCAGAATCAGATTTAGCTTAGTCTCACATCTCTGATTGATATACCCGGCTAATATCTGACTTGCCACTCAAACCTGGGTATTTGGATGCATAGATTAAGGGTAGAAAAATATATTTCGTGTTCTTATTGGTTTCCCCTGATGATTCACAACCCTATAAGCACTTCTACATCTGTAAGACACATCTGGGCAGTGCCTCCATCAGTGCCAGCCAGTCTGTGTGGCACTGCAGCTCTGCTCTGGTTGGTATGGCTTTCTCTTGCTCCTTTTCTGCACACAGACTGACAAGCATTGTCATCTCAATTGTTGATATTCCAAATCAGCAAAATAAAAAATTCTCCACACCACACGTATACAGGCACACTTTTCTGTTGTTTTTCTAACTGACCTAACTGATCAGGTCCCATAAAAGGGACAGAAGATGTCTTCCAGAATGCACTGGATTTCAGCTGTGTTTTTAAATAGAAAAAGTCAGAGTGAGTGAGGAGTTTCAACACTATCCCATTTCTGAGCTCATTTTGAGAATGTGATGTCTACAGCTTCACTAGAAACTGGAGTCTACTACAAAACAGATCCCCACAAGGGATTTTAAACACCCTCCATCAAGGCCAGTTCATGGTTACCATTCATGAAAATTTTTCTTCTTCCTCTTACTCCCACTCCATTTCCACTTGGAATATTTCTGAGTATATAGTTGTTAATCTTCACTTTTTACTCAACATGCTACATGGAAAATATGGTCCAGCCAGCACAAAGATTCTTAAAGTCCAGCAGCATTCAAAATTACTTTCCACTAGAAAAAGGAAAAATGCAACTATTTATTTGTTCACTGTAAAATCAATTTCCAACTAATTTTCATTTTCCTTCCACAGTTTCACAGTGGTCTTCTGTCAAGCTTACATTTTTAAAAAAATTTGTTAACAACACTGAAAATTTAGCTGACTAAAGTGTTTTTCTAATTAAAATAGTCTTCTGAAATGTCACCTTTCAGCAATAATTAGATCGCAAAGAATCAGAGGTTAATACTTCCAGAGGAAACGACTTACTCGATCACAGCAGTGATCATATAGCTCAGAAACCCACATCTCACAGTGAGTAGGATCATATGCTTCAGAGGATTAAGCAAGAAATCTTGCTGTAGATAGTAATGGAATAATTTGATCACAGGGGAAATGTAATACTTGTCAGACATGCACCCTGATGTATGAAGACTTATGTCAATTTTCGGAAAATATGTATTATCTCTACTAATTTAACTGCATTTTCTCATTAGAGATGCCCCAAAATCATCCACGTTTTTGGATTCTCTAAGATCTTACACTCAATTACAAAAGTGGCAGAAGGTTCTATATTACACCTTGCCTTAATCTATGCCCTTTTACTGCATTAACACTGCAGCACTAAACTGATAATGGCTATTAAAGGCTCCACATCAGTATCATAAGGTGGTGACAATTAGCTCTTTGATCTTGTCTGGAGCAGTGAAAAAAAAACGAAACATGGTCAACAGCAAATGGGAAAGGAGACAGCAATCAGGTCTGCAGGCGTAAGTTTAATGTAAACATCACATGCACATGAACTACAACAAACAACAATCTTTATAAACACCTTAGGCTGATTATTGCCAAGCAAATTAGAAGACATAGAAAATGGTTAGAAACAGCATAAAAAAAGAGGTAACATTAAGACAGATGATTACTATACAAAGGCGGCAGTTACAAAACATGAAGAACGCTTTTCCTCCAGCTGTTTCTTTCCCAATTTTCAGAATAATCTCTAGATCATACCAGGATGCCACAAACCCAGCAAGATGTAGTCCCCACAGCCCAGACTGAAACAAAAGCTGTCCAGTTTCTAAAGTGCCTTTATACAATGCAGTCTTTACACCTTTTGCACCACAGAGAACTTGTGGGTATGTGGAAGACATTCAATCAACCACCTATCAACCAAGAACTGAAGCTGTCTACTGCCATAGTTCTGTGGCCTTTGTACGATTATTACATCACTCCCAGGCCTCAGAGCGAGGGGGACAAACCAGAGTACTGGAAATCAAGCAGGACACTATGAAAAATCCTCTCAGCGGTGTAAAGAGCTGCTGTTTCCCAGCTGCAGCTCTCCCCACACAACACTGCCTTTCTTTACTAACTTTGAAGCACCAGAACACAGCATCTCCTACAGACTAAAACACTGGAGAGACCCATGAAAAAAAAGACGATGTCTCTCTCAGACAGTAGAAAAACACCTAAGAAGTCAAAGTGACCATTCTCAGTGGAAAACCTCAAATCACCAACATACAGTACCACCCTTAGATGCATTATTTATCCCTCTGCCAGTCACCCAGTTAACCATGCATAGTTCCTACCTTGTAAACTCCTCATGAAGGTTGTTCGGTTCTGATGAATAGTACTTAATTCGAAAATGCAATGTGTACGGAGGTCCAACTGTATATGCAGAGATTTTAAATGGGGAAAAAAAAGTTTACACTAGTTGCAGTTCTGCTAAGGCAGAACAACAGTCACCACCTCACCATCCAAGAAACCCAAAATGAAGTATGTTTTTCAAATTCTTCAAAGAAACAAGTATTTCGTATTATTAAATTTAAAAAAGCATACGATTAAAAACATATTAGATTATTACCATACTTAACAATGCTCTAATAATTACATTAATCGAGCAATAGTCTATTTGGCAAACACATAAACATAATTTTTTCCAGAGGCACGCCCCACAGCATGTGAATGACAATAAGTTCCAGGTACGTTGCCTGTTGCTGGGAGCAAGGGGAGATGGAAGAGAGAGGGTGACGCTTCTTGTTAGCAGGCACAAATAGAACTCCATAAACCCCCAGAACCCAATAGATCAGCTTTTGATTGAGACATGCGAATAAGAAAAGGTAAGGTAAATAATGTGAAGAGAGAGGCCTCTGGAAGGCACCCATGGACACAGAAAACTAACAAATTCCATGAAGTGGAGTCGAAGAACTGCTGTTTTCTAATGCCAGAAGCTGAATGCTAGATCTGACTTTGTTTGTAACACAGATAATAAAATGATACCCAACTACCACGAGACTATGACCAATGCATCCTTACCTTCCTAAGCCTTATCTTCCAAGACCAACAGCCTGCTGGTATATTAAGTGTCAGAAAAATTACTCCTTTTCACACATTTCTAAGGTCTTCTGTAACACCACGTCAGCACAGTATATATGTGCCTATTAATGACCCATTTTACTAAACAACGTGCAGCCAATAATTTGGGCTCTGATATTGTCTCCAATGATATCCTCTAGAAGACAGGTTACAGTACCCTAGGCTGACACTTAGGCACCACTGGTAAGGTCTGCATCAGTGAGATAATGACTCTTACCTGCCCACTGCTGGGAAAAAAAGAGCAGTGAGCAACATCCATCATGAAAGAGGAACTCTTCTCAAAGCACCTGCTGAATGCAAGGTAAAGAAAAGTATCCTGTTGTGAGACAGACTTTTACAACACTCATCAAATTGCTTCCCTCTTCACTGTTCCTTCCCAGGGAAGGGCTTGGCCAATTTCTTTTTAAAACAGGCCCTTAACAGATTAAACATGGACAAAACAGTGCAACTAAACTGGTTTAAGGTGTTACAAAGTCGCTGGTTTTCCACATTTTAAAACAGATCAAGAAAAGGACAAAGCTATCACAGAAAGTGCACTTGGAAATCACTTCGTCCCTTAAGGTAAAGCAGTCCGTGACGTGATGAAAAGGCGAGAGAAAGCCAACCACCAAAACATTACCCAGAGCAGCTATCTCTACAATCTATTCTAGCAGACTGACCCCCACACACCATGAGATGAAACCAAATTGTCCCAAAGGCCTTTGAAGAACTCCACCATTTAGAAAAATCATCTAGATATTTGGATACTTATCAGAAAGAAAGGCAAAGCACCACTGAAGCAATCAAGATCCATCTCTGCGGGGTCCTGCAAGGGGGTCAACAACTTCCTTGCAAAATGTTATACTTAAAATCTTGCAGAAGCGATATTCTCAGTTGGCCCATGTCTGTTGCCAACTGCAGTATATTAACAAAACACGTTAGTACTGGTGTTGTACTGTACCCAAGCCCGCAACCAGATTATTAGAGATCCAGGAGCAACTTGCCTGCTTTAGCCAATTGCCAAAAAAAAAAAAACTTAGTGGCCAAACTCAACCCTTCCATCCAAAACTCCCTTTGATGAAACAGCAGGTATTTCTGCTAGTTTTATTTATAACATTTAATAAAGTGGTTAACTGTTACACAATGAAATACTTTGTGTTTACTCTTTGAAAAAAAAAAAAAAAAAAAAAAA
>NW_010402020.1:119043-122966 GCF_000710305.1 Buceros rhinoceros silvestris
ACAAAAAGAAATACTTTGTGTTTCCCTTTTAAAAAAAAAAAAAAAAAAAAAAAAAGACCACAGGAAATCTCTTCTGGATCAGCAGCAGTGACAGAAACCATGATCTGTGTCCAGGCAACCTGATTTCACAGATCAGACTAAAATTACCTGGCAACCTGCTCTGCCTCAGACAAACAGCACATGTTTAATGAGGGCTGCAGAAGGCTGCTCTATTGCTCATGAGTGCTCTTGCATTTAGACATGACACAGTCAGCCAATTAGCCATTAAATTAAACCTATTTCTTAAGAAATATTTATTCCATTAAAGGCCACATTTAAACATTCATGATCACGTTTGAATACTCTAAAGTTCTTTGTTACTTCTTCTTAAGGAAGTAACACAGTAAACAGGCAGAGACATAGTACTTACTTTTTATTTGCTTCTTAATGAACTTTGAATGGTCCAACCAGTGCTAAAAAAAGAAAATCCACATTTAGAACCAGTTTGATTTCAAGATTTTGACAACACAATAAACTTATTACAGTAAAAATGTAACAGATAAATATCTTTTAAAAGGAAATATCGCCATACTTATTTGCTAAACTTCTACAGATTTGCAGGAGTGTTTACTTGCACATTTATCAACTTAACTTTCTTCACGGGGAAAAGCTTAGCTTATAAATGCATCAGTACCACCAGGGAAGTGACTCTTACTGAGAGCAAACCTCAAAATCCACAGCCACAAAGCAGAGGTGTGTAAAGAAAATAACCTTTTGTCGCCAGGTTTAACTGTTGCCCAAGTGCCTCTGAGGACAGCAGGCCAGACCCCTGGGTTTCATTCTCCTTACAACTGCCCTGATTGATGGAGACCCCCCAGACCTGGTAATTTCCGTCCTGCCTTCCACTGGTCCATAGCCCAGTTTTGTCAAGGTAACGATAAAGATTTAAGCCTCGCTAATAAAAGCCCTTGGGAAACACTGACACACAGTCCCCTCCTCTTCTTCAATGAGAGGCAAAAGATCTTGAATAGATGCAAGGTTTATGCACTCATCAATGCAAGTCGCATCTACAGAAGAGTAGGCATAAACATGCTCTGGTTCTGTGTAATGTCCTACTCACAGCTGCCATCTGATTTGAAGCAACCCCATGTAAGTGCTCCTGTTGTGCAAGGTAATAAAAACAGTATTTGGACTTTCCTGAAATAAATGTTTCTCTTTATGTATTTCTTTCAAAATAATAAACTAGGTACTACGGAACAAAATCTTGGGAGAAAAAAACCCCGTCTTCCTTCCTTCCTTTTAAAAGCATTCATGCTTTTAGAAAAAGGAGAATCTCTGAATGACTAGTTATCATTCCACTAATACCTTGCCCCATGAATAACTAAATGTGAAAAATTATTTGTTGGATAGTAATGCTGCTATTTATTTACCTCCTATGTCCTAAGCCAAGGCAAAGTTTTATTTATCACAGGAATAAAAGGGTATAGATTGGAAGTCTGACAACTTACGACCCCTGAGGTAAATAAATCTCACCAAAAAAAAGTAGAAAGAGAAAGAGAAATGGAACAATTATACTGAAAGTGCGCTTTTTTTTTTGGTGAGACTTGCTAGACTGCCTTAGGTGAGGCTGCAAGGAATCTGTCCTTACAATCTGAGAAATCTCTGCCAGAGTGGAAATAAAACATTACAGTGGCTCATACAAATATATTGGTTGGAGTTGTAAGTAATTTATTCTGTCTATACTTTGCTCTCTTAGGAAGAATTACACTAGAAATCACAGCAGTTCATAGAAGCTTTGCAAAACTTCAGATTTTTGATAAGAAAAAATATCAATATCAGAACTTTGCTTTTTAAACTGAAATTATACAAGTCTGTTACTTTCATACCTCAGGGCAGATTAATTTTTTATGCTTCAAGTACCTAGCTACAAAAATGACTTTTTCCTCAATATTTATTTTGGCTAAAGATAAACCAGTCAAAAAAAAGAAATACTGATTCAATTAAAAGAAAAGTTGGGCTTCACATTAAATAAAACTACACATGAATAACACCTATACTACAGGCAAAAATCCTACAAAAAACTTATCCTCTGTGGCTCATGTTAGTACCATGTTCAGAAATAAGCACTGAACAACCTGACCTACAATAACATAGCAAGTATTAAACTCATCTCTCTTCAGAAGCAAGAATGAGCTGCCATTTTACCCCCATCTCACACTGCACATCGCGGCGGAGTGTGATGTGGTGATGACACAGATCACAAACTAAAACCACAGAGTTAGGACATGGGCTGGCAGTGTTATTGGCACAGGCCTGCCAGTTTTCATGCAGGTTTGTGAACCAACACAAATTTAAAAGTCAGATATTTTGTGCAACTTCTGTGAAAATCAGGCTGAATTTCAAGACTCCTTTGCCTCATATAATGTCAGAGGGATTCTTCATACTGGAAATTACACCAGCTTTCCAAATGTCCCTCTAAGCTCAAAACATTTGAGGTAAAATTTAGCTAAAGTTAGCATTCTAGCTAGAGCAAAACAACCCCAAACCAAACCAAAAAACCCAAACAGTTTGGGCTTGGTTACATACTGCTTGCTGACTCAAGAACAGGAAAGTGAAAGCAATGACTTCTGAAGTCTCACTAGGAAGCTGAATAAAACCAGAGGGGACTTTTACTCTCTCAGCACCTATGACTGTAGCTCTGCCTATCTTGTGCTCTGGCTAAACAACTACATTTCAGGAACCGAACTCAGCAATGAAACTTAAGTATGGATTTCACAGTACAGGACCAAGATTGACCACAGTCATTTCAACTGCACCCAACAAGGAGCAGGAAAGGTATTAACTGCTTTAGGACTGTGTTATGATAGGAAGACAGTGTCTAAGCTACTTTGCCCACAGCAAGGAAAGGAACCTCCAAACCTGGTCAAAATGCAGGCAATCAAGATTCTATGATTACTGTAGAGTAGCATAGAACAGAACAGAACAAACAGTTCAGTTGGAAGGGATCTACAATGATCATCCAGTCCAGCTGTTTGACCACACTATCAAGGGCATTGTCCAAATGTCTCTTGAACACTGACAGGCTTGGGGCATCGTCCATCTCTCTAGGAAGCCTGTTCCAGAGTCTGACCACCCTCTTGGTAAAGAAATGCTTCCTACTGTGCAGTCTAAACCTCCCCTAGTGCAGCTCTGAACCATTCCCATGTGTCCTATCACTGGATACCAGGGAGAAGAGATCAGCACTTCCCTTGTCCAGTGTGCCCTCCTCAGGAAGCTGCAGAGAGCAATGAGGTCACTCCTTTAAGCTTGTCAGGTAAGCTGGAAATTCAAATGCTGGATTAACTTCCATTTATTCCTGTTTAATTCCAGTATAACGTCTCCACTTTGCCAAATGAATAATGTTTCCTGTGGTATTAACTGACATACAACAGTAGCAACTAGTTGGGATTCACGTCTAGAAAACACACACCAACCCATTCCACATGAAAGAAACACTGTTTTTAAAAAAGATTCCTTAGAGTACTGGAAGCACATCTTTATCTCGGCATACTCTCCTGTTGATCACTCTAAGTAAAGAGTTAAAATAAGTACCACAACACTTCGTAAATGGCAGAAACCAGTGTTTTCTCAAAATAGTCACACAGCAGGGGAAAGATGTATTTGTGTCAAGATACAGCAGAAAAACTATAGCTACTGTAGCAGTCTATGTGAGACCACAGTGACTGCCAGATGAGGACTGAAAGGGGGAGTACCACAGGTTGACACAAACTCATCACACACCTGGGCTTTGAAAATTCCATTGCCTCTCTACTTGGTTCCTAAAAGAATGAAAAATCCTTTTCTTGATTTATACAGGCTTCAAAGGTGACCTGAAAAGAAAAAAAATTGTGTTTGACCCTTTTTTGGCTGGCTTGCTTTGCTAGTTTAAAAAGCATGAAGAGCGT
>NW_010402020.1:123054-169066 GCF_000710305.1 Buceros rhinoceros silvestris
GACCATTTTCCCTTATGCTCATTTATATATTTGACTATCACTAAGAGAAAGCCCATTCTTGCTGGAAGTTTTATTTCTCTCTGAAAAATACTGCTTAAATGCTTTCTCAAGCCTTACCTGGAGGTATAGGAGGGAGTACCGTGCTAAACGCTCAGGCTCAGAAGCTAAACAAAAGCTGGCACCTTTAAAACCAAAAGTGAATTATCCCTTCAACTGTCTTGCTATCTGATTTTCTCGGCACCTGAATCCTACCAAGCCGCCTGCCATTAGCCACATTGCTTCTGAAAGCAGCAAGGATAACATCATATGTAACACGTGAGAGGAAGGAATTACCAAAAATAGTCAATAAAAACCCTACCCACCAAACCACAGCTTGGGGACTTCTCTAAATATATTAAATTAGAAAGTAACAAATGAGGAAAAGCCCTTTCCTCTTTTCTTCTGAAGGTCACCTTTTAAACACTATGGTAGTAACGGAAAGCAAAACAAGAATTTGGGTCATGTAGAAACTCAGGGACTACATGGGCATATACTTAGAAATGGTATAAACTCCCTAGAGCTCACAGCTTAAAGCCGTGAGAAGATTGTTCTGTACACTTACAGAAGTTTCTTTGATCCATCCTATAAATGTTCTTCTTGAAAATGCAGTTGCAGAGAAAAACTGTTTTTAGCTACATTGCTCAGATACAACTCAAGATTTAATGAATGCCGGCGGTGATGCCTGTTGTTATTTTCTATAGGAAGCAGGGTGATGGGAAACAATGCACCTCCACAGGGTTACTAATGATTCCAAACTGCAGACGAAAAGCCAAACAGGCTGAAGAAATTCTTCAAGGGTTCTGTGAGATCAGACAACCACAGTAATCCCAAATTACAGGCTGAGTCCCAAGAGAGAGGGAAGGAGAGCGCCTGGCTTCCACTGGGCTCACTAAGGTGACAGGGGGAGACTTTCAGATGACCACCGAGGTCCTTGGGGCTTGAAGATAAGGGTTTTTTTAGTCTGAGGACAAGACAACTATCCTAGGGGTGATTGAAGATGAAGCCAGAGCCTCCACGGCAGTGCACAATGAATAGCAACAAATCAAGCAAAGAAGTTAGAGAGACAGCTTTTGCTTCGGTATGGGAGTTTGACCTTGGCTGGCCACCAGGTGCCCACCAAGCCGCTCTATCACCCCCCCCTCCTCAACTGGTTAGAAGGAGCAAATTTGGCAACAGGCTCATGGGTCAAGACAAGGTTAAGGATATCACTCAACTATTACCGTCAGAGGCAAACCAGACTCAACTCAGGGAAATTAATTTAACTCATTACCAATCAAATTGGAGTATGGTCATAAAATCATAAAAACTGTAGAATGGTTTGTGCTGGAACAGACAAAGTTAATCTAGTGCAAACCATCCCCTGCAGTGAGCAGAGACATCATCAATCAGATTAGGTTGCTCAAAGCCCCATCTAACGTGACCTCAAATGTTTCCAGGGATGGAGCATCTACCACCTCTCTGGGCAACCTGTGCCAGTGTTTCACCACCCTGATTGTAAAAAAATGTCTTCCTTATCTCTAGTCTGAATCTCCCCTCTTTTAGTTAAAACTATCACCCCTTGGCCTGGTGCAAAAAAGACTGTCCCCATATTTCCTTTAGGCCCCCTTTAGGTACTGAAAGGCTGCACTAAGGTCTTCCAAGAGCCTTCTCTTGTCCAGGCTGAACAACCCCGACTCTCAGCCTGTCCTTATAGTAGAGGTGCTCCATCCTGCTGATGAATTTTGTAGCCCTCCTCTGGACTCTCCCCAACAGATCTATCTCCTTCTTGTGCTGATGATTCCAGAGGTAAACCCACACTCCAGGTGAGGTCTCATGAGAGTAGAGGGGAAGAATCAATTCCCTTGCTGGCCATGCTTCTTTTGATACAGCCTGGGATACAGCTGGCTTTCTGGACTGAGAGCTCACGTAGCTAGCTCATATTCAGCTTTTCATCCACCAACACCTCCCTTTCTTCACAGGACTGCTCACATCATCCCCCAACCTGTACTGACACCAGGAGTGCTCTCACCCAGGTACATAACCCTGCACTCAGCCTTGTTGAACCTCACGAGGCTCACACAGGCCTACCTCTTCAGCTCGTCCAGGTCCCTCTGGATGGCATCTCGTCCCTCGGGCATACTAACCACACCACTCAGCTTGGTGTCATCTGCTAACTTGCTGAGGATGCACTTGATCTCACTGTATATGCCATTGATGAATGGCATATTAAACAGCACTGGTCCCAGTACAGATCCCTGAGTAGGATAATGAGAAATAAGAACAGATCTTGAAAAACCTTCCCCCCATCCCTCCCCCTTCTTCCTGGGCTCAACTTAATTCCTGATTTCTCTATCTCCTCCCCCACAGCACAAGGGCATGGAGAATGGAGGTTGAGGTCAGTTCATCACATGTTGTTTCTGTCACGCCTTACCCCTCAGGGGAGGACTCCTCACACTCCTCCCTTGCTTCAGTGCAGGGTCCCTCCCACAGAAGACAGTCTTCCACAAACTCCTCCAGTATGGGTCCTTTCCACAGGCTACAAGTCCTTCATGAACAGACTGCTCCAGCATGGGTCCCCTCCATGGGGGACACAGTTCCTACCAGAAAACCCGCTCCAGCATAGATTCCTCTTCTCTCCCTGAGTTCACAGGTCCTGCCAGGAGCATCCTCCAGAATGGGCTTCCCATAATGTCACAGCCTCCTTTGGTTACACCTGCTTGTTCTGGTGTGGGGTCCTCCACAGCCTGCAGATGGGTATTTGTTCTACCATCAGCCCCCTGTGGGCTGCAGGGAGACAACCTGTCACACCATGGTCTACACCATGGGCTGCAGGGGAATCTCTGCTCCAGTGCCTGGAGCACCTCCACCCCTCCTTCTTCACTAACCTTGGTGTCTGCAGAGTCATTTCTCTCACATATTCTCATTTCTTCCTCTCAGCTGCTGTTGTGCAGCAGTTTTCACTCCTTAAATTACTTATCACAGAGACATTACCAACACTGCTGATGGGCTAAGCTTTAGCCAGTGGCAGGTCTGTCTTGGAGCTGGCTGGAATTGGATCCGTCCAACATGGGGACAGCTTCTGCCATCTTCTGCCAGAAGCAACCCCTACAGCCTCCCTGCTGTAAGCTGTGGTAAGGTTCTCCCATTTGGAGAAGCAGTTCTGCCAGGAAGAAGTTCACCCCTAAGGTCCATTCTAGCTGCTTCATTAGGAGTTCTTTTCAAGAGGGGGCAATAAACCACAACAAAATCCCCAACCAAATAAACCAACAACAACAATAAAAAAATCCAACTGCAAAACCAAAAAACCCAATAAAAATGCTTTCCTCCTCTCTTATTTGGCCCTTTGGTGATTGCATCTGCATTCCTGTGTCCCTTCCTGGTCTCCTCAGCCCAGGAAAGACACTGATGAGTGTGGTGTGGGCACAGAGCAAAGCCTTTGGGATGGTGAGGGGCTGGGGCTCATGACAGGCTGAGTGAGCTGCACTTGGTCTGCATCAAGAATGAAGGCTGAGGGGTGGACCTGACTCGTGACTTCAGCTACCTGCTGGGAGGATGTAGAGAAGATGAAGACTCTTCTCAGAGGAGCTCCATGGCAGAAGGATGAGTGGCACCAGAACCAGGAGAAATCCCAGTTAGACAAAAGGAAGATATTGTCATCATGAGGCTGCTCAGACAAAGCAGGTAGAAGTAGGGGTACCTAAAGGGACAGTGGAGCCACCATACTTGAGGGTATCCAAATGTGACTGAACAAAGACCCAAGGAACCAGATCCAACTGGGGCTGCTCTGAGCAGAAGCTTGCATATATGCAGCCTCTTTAACAGATACGTTTTGGAGGCATCTTTCAGGATGCTGCTCTACAACTTCAACTACCTGACTTGATTAAGAAAAAAAAACCAAAACCAAACATACCTTGTGCTCAGATAGCATTCATATCTCTTCTAAGAAATTGTGCCAATAACATTGCAGTAGCACCCAGCCGGGTCCCTACCAACAGCCCAGCCTCAGCACCCAACATCAGCTGCGAGAATTCAAACTCTACAGACCTACTGCACGCTCAAGAGTGGTGTAAGGTCCAGGTATGTTAATCTGCCAAAGAATGGCATGACGCCCAGACATGTTTGCTGTCCTGCATAGACCAGAGAATTAACTTATCTATACTTAGAAGAGAGGTAGATATGCATCTCTGATAGACAGTATCACAACCACCTGCCCTGCATGACTGCTTCTCAAGTTTGTGCCAGGGAGATGGTATCCAGCCCTCCTGGAAACAGCAAGTGCTACTGGAAGACTGAAAACTAGAGTTCTTAGTGTTTTGGAGTCTCCTACCAAGTGTTCCTAGACTGCAATACAGCCTTGAACAGTCACAGCTGGAAGGAGTCATTCACCAGGTGTTCTGCATCACCATGGAGTCAGTGTCATTGCCTTTTGTCTAGTTACTGAACTGATATCCATATCACTGCCAGTATTAGTAAATGAAGCACCGAGTCGAGTACTACAGGATAATTACCTGTACAGTTTATAGGACCCTGCAGCTGTGACTGGCATCTATTGCTCTGGGCTACAATCCACAGACACACATCCTGCAACAAGCACTGTTCCAAAGAACTTACAGGCCAGAGGAACAAGATTTATTCAGAGAGGGGAAACAAAGTCGCAGATAAATTTCACAGTTTATTCATGGGGAAATGGGATTCTACCAGAAACAGAAAAGGAAACCTTTAGCATTATCAACATATTTACCAGTCTCCCTTTCTCCCCACATTCAATGTACTGAACAATAAGGCTTGTCCCTATTTTGCTCTGCCTATTGAGCACTTGTTACATTATTAAGCAGCAGAAATGGGAAAAGCCTCACAGATTCCACACTATCAGGCTAACTGACTGGTTTGAGTTTCCACACACCTCACACCCCCAAGAAGTCACAGCAGCAATAACAAAAAAATCCTGATTTGAATGACAATGAGCCCTTAAAAGAAAATACAGATGCAGTGGAGGCAGTCATGAAGCATCAAGTACCTCCAAGGCCCTGATCCTATACCCAAAACATCCCGGTGTCAAGTGACCTGTAGAGAGAACAAAGGCATTCGGGCAGTATTTGCTGTTGTCCAGCTTGCTTCACCCCTGACTCTCATGCTACATTGTTGAAAATCTGTTTTGTTTAGTGTACATAATCCTTACAGTCCCAGAAAAACCTGGCCTCAAGACCACCTTCCTTACAGTGAGCATCTCAGTGGGCGGATCAGTGGATCCTGACACACTGCTGCTGGTTAGGCCAGTCTGGGCAACACAGTTCTTGCTCCTTTTGGTTTTATTTTCTATTTTTGTACTTGGAACACTGCTTTCACGAAAACCTGTTTTAGTTTCTACACACTCTTCTCCACCTCCTCCCTCCACTGTCTCCTCACCTCTCACAGGAAATGAATCAAAACCCAACCTTGGAACTGGTCAATATTAAGAAGTTCCCATGAAAATGCTGCTTGCCAGGACAATTCAGTGCAGGTTGGTCCTGAATCCCACCTCTTCAGGGAACCCCAGCCACCACTGTAGCCATGGGCACCTGCAGGAGACATGGGCTGTCTTGACACAAATGTCCTGCTGTACACATGCTGTAAATCCAATGATTCCCAAAGGGCTGGATACGTGGAGTGCGTGCACACATCCTCTAAAGGGCTCAACTAGCTGCAGAGCACAATATATCTACCCAGCTGGGAAACGCTGCTCCATAGGGACCTTTTTCAAGCCAAGGGGCCTTTGTGGCATTAGAGATCAGATATAAAGGACTTAGAGGATCACTGAAAGAGACACATGTAATAAAGGTGGCATTTTAATTCTTTTGCTTCCATACATTTCCAACTAAAGTTTCACACCTCAAGGATTATAGCAGCTCATTTGCAAAAAGAAAAATTAAAATTTAAAGATGTATCTTAAATCTTCTTCCCCCTCAATTACTCCACAATTGTTCTTGTGATCAGAAGCAAAACCATGAGGGAAACCAAGAAGCAAAATTCCAAGTTAATCAACATGGGCAATCCTGAATCCTTCTGAATTCCTATAAAACAGGAGGGGCTGGGAGGGCCCAGATAATCCTGTCATATGTTGCAGCATGTAAGGAACTGTAAACCACAGAAGCCCTTTTTTATTATGGTGATCTAAAATAAGAGACAAAGACAAGACAAGCCTAGACAGAAGATGAATAAACAATAGCTATCAGCAGCCTAAAATATATGTCAAGTACCCAAACCAACCATATAATATGTTGCACATGACCAGTTTCTGCAAAGATCAATAAAATACTTCCTCACAGCAATCCAACTTTGATAATATGGTCTCACAAGATTTTATTATTGCTATTTCCAAACTCAACTAAAGCTTTCAAGGCTTCCTACTTTGCTAGAACACACATACCATAGCAGAAATAATTAAAAACCCAGCAAGCTTTGCATTTCATCTAAACCATTGCAGAGATTTCCTACATGAGTGATACTATAAAGCACCCCAAGCACTACTTCCCTGCTGAAGTTCTGTAACAGTTGAACTTTATTTGATTCTCATTTTCCTTCCTTCTCTCCTTTCTTTCCCTCTTTTCTCTCTCTTCTCTCCCTTCCACAGAACAAACAGAAAAGCAGAGCAGGGTTTTTAACGTAAAACAATGGAAACATCGGAAGGGCCTTAGAATGTTCCAGACTCAATAGAGCTGTCCCAGAGCAGTGGTCTCCAACCTTTTTTGATGGTGCAAAAAGGAAAGTTGAGTGCACACCTCCAATATACCAATATTTATTTATAAATTATATACATATCTCACTGTACTACAGTATTAGGCACATTATTAAACATACACAAAACCAGAAATTAAAAAAGGATGAGAACAATGAAAGAACCATCACTGAAGATCAAGTTCTTCCACACACTAACAATACTTAACAACCCCTCTCCCTCCAAGTATTTCTACTTCTGTAGTTAATACCAGATAACTTAAAACACAACACAAAGCTTTACTTTAGATTAAACTACTAGATGATTGTCTACATCCTTCTATTCATGGATATCTTCAGCCTGTACCAAACAGGCTTTACAGTATTTTCTGCCTTACTGCTGGCATCTTGCCTTTATGGGTTTTGGTTCTATTTAAAAATTATTTTTGGGGGGTATTAAAAATAAGCTGTTCAGACAAATAAAGTTTTTTTCCTCTTTCAAAGCAGATAAGCTCTAATCATGATTTTCTTTTCTAAATCACAGCTATCAACATTGCTTGTCCCGACTCTTTGGTAAAGTTACAGGACTGCAAGAAACACAGTGTGCTCAAAAGCTGGCCTTGGAGCACACAGAAGCAATCTCCACTATTCAAAGACTATTCTGTGCTCTCTTACTTATAATGGTGGCTTAAAGATGTTTAGCAATTAATACATAATAAAGACAAAGGCTTAGAGCCTCAAGGAGTTAACACAGCTTTAATCTCTCAGTCCTGCCATTGCCACTGTTTGGCTAGGCTGGCACTAAGCAGAAGCACATGGAGACTGTGCATTAATTGCTATGCAAATGAAATTAGCCGGTCACAAGTTCAAACCAGACCAAGGAAGGCTGTTAAACCACAGACCTTTTCTGCACAGGGTGCTGGGGAAGATAAAAGCTTGTGCCTTGAAGCTCTCTAAGCTGTACTCTCTGCCCAGCTTGAGCCAGACAAAAAAAAAAAAAAGACGAACTCAAATGAGAGCTTTAGGCCTTGCACTCCAGTGAAGGTGAAGAACTCTGCCTTCACACTCCTCTTAATATAGGAAACCATAACCCTACCACCAAAGGCCCGCACCACTGTTGGCTTTTTTAGCTCCTCCAGAAGGTGTTCATAGCACTTATCCCTCTTGAAACTGTAGACACCACGACTTACTTCCCCTCCTAATACAGAGGAAATAAATAACATACAAATGAATCTAAAGCACTTGCTCGTACAGGCACATTTTGCCCTGAACACCAGGGATAGAGAACATGTGAGCAAATATGTTTTCTGTACATCTCTGCTTCATCTTTCTTATCATTCAGAAGAGCCCTTCAGTTTTGCAAATATACAAGAAAATGAGTACACTGCTTCCTCAGCAAAGTCATCTTCTGATTCGTCTTCTCTTTCTCATCAGGAAAGAATGTTTCACGCTCCCTTTCTGCTTCCCTTCTTTCAAAACATTACAGAACTCCTTGCTAGGTATATCCCTAGCTATCAAGATCCCTACTAGGTGACTTGACAATCAGTGAACCCTTTTCCTCCTATGAGCAGGCTCTGCTCTATCAGCTGTGTCTTTATGATTGGGTACTTCAGAAAAGAACACACAATTTCTGCAATATAAATTTTATCAGGAACACAAACACTAAACTTCCTAAAAACCCCAAAGCCATTATGGACATACTTCACTCAGACATCACTTTCCAGTGATAAACACATACTCTTAAGTTAACTGGGATATCAGGATAATGCTTAAATAGATAATACCAGTTTTCTCTGGCCCAAAAACATAGACTCCCTTTCTCACTATCAGGTCATTACAATATCTGGACAGGTTTCCTGTTTATTATTTAAAGTCATTGGTAAAACAGAGACGATAGTGCAGCTGGCAAAACATTGATCTGACCTAACCATATTGACTCAAGCTTGCTAGACAACAAAGCTGAGAATTCTGAGAAGATAAAGTCAGAATTTGCATTTCGCAAAATATCAATATTGCAGCTATGTTTTCCCATTATTTTATTCTAATAGTACAGAATACATCTGTCTTCTGTCATCATCATCATGGCTTGGCTTCGCGAACGAAGATCTGGGAAGGGTTTTTCCCACGCTCACTGCAAGCGATGAGTGCTCCCTTCGGGGCTGCGCGGTGGATTTTTTAGGTGAGGCACCAGCGTGAGCGGAACTGGCTCCACCCTTTACACCTGAGGTTCATCTGCCAGGGCCTAGCGAGCTTGGACGGTGACAGCGAAGTCCTCAGGTCGTAGGTTTGGTTAGAGTATCCTTCTCTTAGATGATGGATGCCTTACAAGGCTAAATGAGCTCCATCTGCCCGGGTTTGGAGTCAGAGTTGTCCTTCTCCTAGGATGGCTGCCCCAAGGCTAGTGAGCCCATCCTGCCCGTGGACCCACTTTGTCTGACCCTTCAGTTGAGACCTGTCTGGCCTGGGAGACCCCACCGGAGGCACATGCCACCACCAGCACAGCTCTCAACCTCACAAGGGCACGCAAGCTCCTTCCCCACGGCAAGGGGGTGCCCATGAAAGAGTCGCTGCTCTACCTCCAGACATCACAGACCCAGGCATGGGGCGGCCGGGGCCTGCCAAGAAGGGGAGTCCTGGAGGGTGTAGGTTTATGGAAAAAACATTTGCATACAGATCAGACAGCCTAAAAGCAAATGCTAATTTTCTAAGTCTGCATATTCTCAATCCACGGCCCAGGTTCCTGTCATACCAATACCTCAGCATGTAAGGTGAGCAGACAAAGGAAAAGGTTAAATATATAGCAATACAGTTTAACCACAAGGCTGCAGTCTTTTAACCCTATCTTATTAATATAGCTATCTACCTCATCTGCAAATACATTACTTTTGCTTTTACCTGTAGATGCTGAAAGTCATCGGATAGAGGAGACAAGGAAAATTTTTCTCTATTTCACATGGAACTAAATCTAAAGAGCAACATAATCTGTGCACGGAACAGCAAAGATTGGAGGTACAAGAAAACATTGTTTGCAAGAGATTTAACCCTTTTTTAATACCACGACCCTACTGAACATAAAGAAGTTTTCTTTACCCACAGTTATTGCTTTTTCACTTAGTGCAATGAGGTTATGCACATATATAAAAAGACACACGTCTTATTTAGAGGATTTGGCTTTATGTGCAAGAACCGAACATGATATCATCGGTTTCAGCAGTACACCCCCTAATGCCTACATCTCTCCATAAAACTGCACCAGTAATACATTTATAACAGGCCACACAAACTACTGCAGAATGCAAAAATTAACTGAAGTTATACTTACTGTAATCTGGGAAGCATCCATGAATTGCAGGCCAAAGTAATCAGTTTCCACAAGGTCCAAATGATACACAATCTGGTCAAACAACTCCTGTCCCTTTGCATGTTTCTGGAACAGAAAAGAAAGTGGGCGTTTTCGTAGGTGAGTATAGGTTTGTTTGTTTGGGTGGAGGTTTAAGTTCAAATGGGGAAAGAGGAGAAGCATAATGGAAAATAATATCCCAATAGTAAATCTTTATTCTAAAGAACTGCTTTGACATTCCTTTTTATTTTCTTTAAGATACAGTGACATGTTGTTCCTGTCAGCAGCTATTCCAACAGTATCAGACTTTGCTCTCAAAGAAAACTTTCAAAGTTCACTGTAGCTCAAAGTGTAGGAGAAAAAGGAAAGGTTTATATCCTGTAAATGTCCTAAGTCACAAAGCCAACATTTTAAACCCAGGAAGAAAAACTCGCCAAGAAAAGCTTGTTTGACACAGTGCCTGAAATCTGCTGGCTTTTATCACATATAGTTGCAGCCATGCAGTGCCATACCACTACTCACGCTACAAAATAAATTCTGGACAGCTTGAATATTTGAAGAGCACTGTGAGGGAAATTAATGGAATTTGATAGGAATCTTTAAACGATGTTGCCAATTACATATTTACAGCCCTTAAATGGAGAAACAAAAGAAAAAAAAAGTGCTACATTTCAGATGGCATGCCAAGCAAGAATTGTATAGGCATGGAAACAAAACTAACCCCTATCATGGGCTACAGATACTAGTAGAAAAGGTAGCTGATCGTCAAGCTGGTCTGCACAGGGATGTGTGCTTGTTCCGAGGTTAAACCAAGAATTTAGATACCCAGTGTTTGAACATCAAACACTAGAGCCAGCAGCAAAGCTTGGAGGTTACAGGAGAGTAGGAGGAACATGGATAACAAACACATTTTTCCTGGAAAAAAGAAAATGTTGAATTATTTGGGAAAAGAAATTTTCAAGTTCCTGAAGGGAAAAAAAAAAACAACAGAACCTTGGCTAAAAATACATGAGATGATCATAAATCTCAGTAAGATATTGAAACCAGGAAAGTACAGATCTCGAACCACTTTTGTGCCTGCTGTCCCTCATACATCTTTGAGGATCGTTTTTTATTAATTTTTATTTTTTTACAGCACTAACATATTAGGCATTCTCCCAAATGTAGCAAAACTTGCTGATTTCAGCTGAAGGAGAGCTAAATAGCATTCATTTCCTTTTGTTTGGCCTTCTACACAAAAGCAGCATCAATTGTAACATGCATTAGAACTCCTGCACAGGATTCCTAGCTGTCTAAAATCTGTCTTCTCCAGCAAAATACTAGATGAAGAGTTTCATCTCTCACTATTTTGCCAGTGAATTTTATTTGAGTCTTGATTTTTGGCTTTGTTTTTTGGGTTTTTTTACTGACAAAGCAGAAGCACTGAAATTGAATCTTAGCAAATTTCAGGAACAGCACTAGGAGCTCCATTAGAACAAGCTGCATAAAACCTTAAAACAAGCACTGGATTATCATAAGACACTGTTTTATTGTTCTGGGAGGGCAAGAGGTGAATAATGGACATTCTTAACCAAAGTTCAACATGCTGTTGAAAGCAGATGAGAATATGACAGGTTAAAGCAGTACACTGTTAGGAAACCATCATCTTTAGATATGCAATATCAATAATTGCTATAAACAAAATAAGAAGTTTGCTAGAAGTATCTAGAACATATTTTTTCATATGCAGTAAATTCAGCACTTGTTAAAAGAAGCCAAATCAAAGCACAACAGAATTTAAACTGATTCTGATCAAATAAGGGAGGAAAAAACCCTCAACAGCAATTTAAATATAGCTAGACATGAAGAATTCACAAAACCAGGAAAAACTGATTTGATGCCCTGTGGTCATTCTATTTCTGGTTGCTTGTTCCATGGCATTAACTACCACTATGTTTATCTTTGATTGCCACACACCCAATAGAAATCAGAGAGAACATACTCCACCTTCTGTACCCAAATAGTAGTTAATGTTCAACGCAGGCGTTACGCAGAGAATAGCTCTGCACTGCATGGCTAGACCGTAAAATGCAGTATTACATACATAGCTTACAGGAGATTATAACATTAAACTTGTCACTAAATGAGCTTTCCCAGCGACTCATACCACTTAGATGATAAAGCTGCTGCAGCCAACAAATTGCTGACAAAACTTTCTTTGAGAGGTTACACTAAAGGGGGAGATAAAAGTGACTAAATCCTTGCCTCTACTAACAGTAAAGGATGACCTGCTCCCTTCTTCTGCCTCTTCCCTGCCTGACAATCTCAGGAGTCAGATTGTGGACTAATAAATTGGCACCTGTGCACTGAATGAAATGGGTGGTGCAGGCAGAACAGAAGGATTTTTCCTCAGGAATTACATATGCATAAAAGTGGTCTCTAAGGGAAAAAACATCCCTATTATGAGAAACTTCTGATTTTCATAGTCTCCTCCTCTACTTATTCTAGCTAAGATAAAAGCTAAAAAAAACCCAAACAAACAAACTTTCTCTTTCAAAACCTGGTATCACATAAAAAAAGTGATTTCATGTAAGAAAAATTTAATAGTAAGCCTGATCAGTTAGAATTTCACAAATAACACTTTCTCTACAGACCTTCAACGTTTGCGTATTTTTTGAAGATACATCTAAAAAACCCCAACCTTAAACTAAGAATATTTTACAGGACTACCTTCCTAGACAAATGCTTCAGTAAGGCCAGATGTAAAAGACCTGCACAACTTACCTCTCAAGAAAGGGAGTATACAGCAACAAACAATATATATACACACACACTCTCACACTGTTTTATATAGTTACTACTTTATTGTTGTGAAAGTTACTGTAATTGGAAACAGTGAGGTAAGGAAAGTTGCAAAACCTTGTTTGGTCTTGCTGAGGGTGTTTTTTTTTTTTTTCTTCTTTTAAACCAACATTTAAACACTGCCAGTTTCTGGTGGAGTGTTCCTCAGAACCCAGGAGGACTTGCGTGAGCACCATACCTCACAGGCAAACACCGGGGAGGGCATTTCAAATGTCCAGTTTACAAACAAAACCACAGCTGCACTTGAAGGGAAAACTGAACTAGCACAATGCAGTCACTCGTGTTCCCTTTTGCCTCTCTGTCCTTGAAGAAACAAAAAGGCTGAATTACGGTTGAAGGTTGGGAAGCTCCATGATAATAAGCAACTACTGAGAGAATGGAAAAAAACAAAGAAAAGGTAAGGTGTTTCTCATGTCGGTCAGCTCTGTCCTGCCTAACAGTCACACCAGTTTCCTCCACTCTCTATGCTGGAAGCCCTTCTCAAGTAACAGCCCATCGTATTTTCTTTGGGACCATGAATCATGGCATTAAAGAAAATTCTTACACTTAATGAGGATTTATTACTGGGTTCTTCTACAAGGACTCAAATCAGCACGTGTATAAAGCACCTTGTAGAGCCACAGTGATAGCTGTAGGGCCCACATTTCAAGTAGGCTAAATTTTGAGCTACCAAAGACTTCTAGCCTCATGGAATCTATGGAAATTCTTGTTAGCTAAAACCTGACAAAATAAATATTAACTTCGCTAATAAGAAGCTCTTCCAGACTTGACAAGTGATTAGGCAAGAGGTTTTAACATGCTTTTGGTGGTCATGAAGGAAAGGACAAATTCATCAGCCATGGACATTTCACACCAACTGTCTCTGTCTAAACAGGCTGATCAGTGTTGATTTTCGCTATTCTGGAGCGGCTGCAAAGGTTTTTGCCAAAGGGGATTGAAAAGAGGATATACAAGGCAGAAAAGTCCCATTTTAGTGCAGATACAGCGCAAGAACACCATTGATCACTCTCAGAGGTCACACAGCAAAGCTGGAAAGCTTCTATGCACACCTTCCCCAATCTGAAGTGCAGTACACAGCAGCCAAGCACAGCACGTTACGTCAACCCAAGTGGAGTGGCTGAAATCGCTGAGTCATACTGGAGAGCTCAGATTACAGCTTTACAAACAATTAGCTGATTTCAGAAATAGCTATAGTTGTGCTTGGGAAAACATCCTGTCAGATAGGCCAGGAGGTACCTGAACAGCCTGCAAGTTGGCAAAAAGATGACAAAAAACAAAAGCAAACCACAAAACAAAAACCTAAACTACTGCCAAGAAAAAAGTCAAAGCCAATTCACTGTAACGTGTCCCAAACGGAATAGTGAGTTGTAGGAGAAACGAGTAGCTAGAAAAGGAATCTAAATCTGCCCTGAAGAAAGCACAGGATTATGTATTCTGCAATACGTTAAATACTTTTGCAGGATGGGCTACTATGATCTCATGGTCACAGACATCAAGTTCTAGCTTCTAGTAAATTAGTAAAGAAGTATTGCAGCCAGCAATTCCCTGCTCCATAGGCCTAATATTGCTTTGCATCAGGTCTTCCTCTTCTTAGCATTTCCTGGAAGAGAATATCTCAGTATGTTCTGCTCAGTTCTCTTACACCTGAACTGTTATTAATTTATTTTTTTAAACCCGCAGCTAAGGCTTTATCTGCTGGCCATATTGCTCAGTAGCGAGAATTTGCTTTGCCTTTTAACTGCCACAGGTAATGTTGTTTCCCAGCATTTCAGGTGTGCTACAGGCTAAACATGCATAAAGTCATCTGAGCTTCTAACTGGCTTTGACTCCTGGTGCTCCTTATCAACTACCATTTAATTTGCTTTCTCCTAGATAGGCAAGCCCTCGGTTTCTCAAGCACATCTACCTGTACTGAAAGAAAGCTGTATTTGCATCACTGTAAACACAAAAAAATGCAACTCTTTTCTATATTCTTATAAATCTGTTCTTTAGGTCCCTTGGGAAGAGGGTGGGTGGGACAGACCCTCTGCACCCTCTACGCCTGGACACTGGGAAGTATGTGACTGCAGTGAAGACAACCATTGAATCATGACTCTTGTAGGCATGTCAGAGCTAGCTCTTAACTCAAAAGAGCTGCATATTGTACAGTGCAACTGCTGTATCTAACAGCTGCAGCCAAGTACACATCTGAGGCCGTGGCTGGACTTGCACCCAGCAATGCTGCTATAGTTAGCATTGTCAAAGGCAGTAACAGTTTTTCAGGTTCCAGTTTCTGAGCATAAATGCACAGAGATAATAGATGCACAGAGATAATAGATGCACAGAGATCCCAGAGATGAAACTCTGCAGAGGGCATGCTGCTCTCTGCAAACTAGCCTTAACCTTGGTGCCTGTCCCACCCTCCTCCCAGGGGATCTACCAAACAGATTAATAGGGATGTGGAGAGAGCCACGGTTTTGTGCTTGGAATTACGCAAATACTCTTTTCTTTCAATATACAATAAATGTGTATTAAGTGTTCTTAACATAGCCAACCTCATGGAAGTATGACAACTTGCTCAAACTATATGAAGATGTTATTTTCTTACCAGTCAACCACTGACTCAAGTTTTCAGTTCTGGCTCCAAGCTTGAAAATGTGACACTGTTCAAATAACCATTAAGCCTCTTGCCCCGTCAAGGCAGTAACACCGGCATTGCTTCAGAGCCTGCTACTGCATGTAAATCATGTTTAAATATAGTACAGACCACAGAAAAAAGCAGCATTCCTGAACGTGTCCAGAAGAAAATGCAACTGATGATGCATGTGAACTTCCAGCTGAAGGAGAACAAAATTTATTCAATTTCCCCCTTGAGAAATTAGCTAAAAACAAGAGCCAAAATAGCTTTAACCTCCCCCTGCAAAAAAAAACCCCAAACAACAAAACACATAATGCATGTGTCAAATGCATATGCACACCACCAAAACCCCAGCCCTTCATCATAAGACAAAAAACCCCTGAATCACATTTACTTATTATAACCTTAAAGGCACAAACATTTTGCTCCCAGTCATTTTTGCCAAGGCTCCAAACTGAAATTGCTATTTCCTGAGCAAAAGAAGTTTATAAACAAAGTTTGTAAAACCCAACAAAACACCGAAGCAAAAAAAAAACCTGAAGCAATTTCCTGCAAATTACTCTCAAAGCCTATGATAAAACTAGACCTCTGAAAAACTAGGACTCTTACAAGTCACATGCCGTCGAGGGGAGAGAGGAAACCTCAAATATACAAACAGCACACTACCATTTAAGTACATTCTCCCTGCTGGTACACTGGCACACAACAGTGCAAGAGAGCTGGGTTTCTGTGGCTGAGATGCCAATGAGAATTTGCAGGCAGATATTAAGTGTAAGTAAGCCTTTCTACTGTTGCACAGCAGCATTTCTCCACAGCACTCAAACTCTCAGCTCTCCACCAGTTAACTAGCAGGAAGAATCAGAGTGTTCACTCCCAACTAAAGAAGATGGAAATACAGACTAATGACTGCAGAAGACAAGTAGCACCTCCGCCCCTCTTCGCAGAGCAGCAATGATTGAAGGCAGAAAGTCTATAGAACCAGTATGGAGGAGAAGCCTGAACAAGAACAAATAAATAGATCACCATATTTTACATTTACCAGGCAAGACACTACAAAACCCCAAATGGCACCTGGTTTCTAGTCAGATCAAGGTACCTTTACCATGCTAGAAAGACACTGGCCACATCTCAGCCAAACATATCAGCCTAAGCTTTTTATCTGCTATGTAAGGGCAGTCACTTGCAAGGGGGGAAAAAAAAACATCCCAAGCAACCAAAACCACAAAGAATTAAGGGTGGAAAAGAATTAATATGCTACCTTCAAGCTCTACAATAGGAATGAAGAAAATATGTTTAATTATTCCTAAAGTATGAACTCATTGAGATGAATCAAGGATTGAAATGGCAGCACAACATTGTAGAAAATATACAGAAAATATAGCAGAGAGGGAATTACCTTACATGCAGAACAATCACTAAAGAGCCCAAAACCATGCCAAGCAACCTGCTGGAAACATGTCATATGTAGAGCAACACTTAGAACATAAAACAGTTTAAAGAAAGTCAGGTGAGATTTGAAAGGTGAGTATAGGGTTTTCCTGGCCTTTGCCAGTTTGCACATCTCTGCTTGCAGCCACTTCCTTCCCCACCTCCGAAACACATTCTGCCTCCTCCTCAAGTGGGCAGGTACAATAAATGGAGAAGCTTTGTAAAGTGATCTGTACAACACTAACTTTTTTCCGAAAGCTGGTTTTGCCCAGTTGTTTTCAAGTCACACACTTTCACTAACGGAGCTTTACAGTACAGCCCTTCAAAAACTACTTACTATAGAATACCTAGAGCCTCTGAAGTCTATTTTGCTTGTGAAAAAGGAGCACAAAACTATGACTCAAGACCTACATTAACTGGGAGACTTTCATTATTGCTTAATTCTTTCAGATAAAGTGCCAGGGCTGTCCCAGGCTGGACACAGCTGGTTCCAGCTGTCTCTACAATGGACCCGCTGGCTGCTAGTAGTGGTGAGAGGGAAATGGGTACAAAGTCTGGAGTGAAGGAGTGGATCTGAGCCTGGCTAAGAGCTGGCTTTATCTTGACCCATGAGCTTTCTTTTTCCTGATTGTTCTCCACATTTTCATTCCTCATCCTGTAGATGAGGGGCTAGGCAGGAGCCTGGCTGTTGGCTAAGGCTAACCCACCGCAGTGGGGAAACCCTTATGCAGGGTAATTTTATATTTTGATCAAGTCATTGGTCATCTGAAGGGCATATTGTCTTTGAGGGGCTTTAATCTCTCCATAAGCCACGTGAAGGGCAAGCAGGTACTATTGCAATGGGTGCTCTATAAGCGCATTACTATTGGCAACATTAATATAAGCACTGACATGTCTATTTTATTGGAGTCAGATGAAGGTGAGTTTCTGTTTACTGTCCCTATCACCTACACCTACTACTGACAACACAGATCTCTTCCAAGAGCACTGACAACATTTCTAAATGGGATCCTCATGCAACAGATAAAACTACCATCAGCCACAGAACAAAGTAGTATAAAACATCTTGCTTGTAACTTTGTGTTCTAGAAATGGGTCCAGGCTCCTATTATATCAGATACAGACAGGTCACCCCATCACATTTCTACAATAAAAAATGGTTATTTGTATGGAAAGAAGGTTCTTTTTCACCCCTAGACTGTCAGCTCCCGCTCCTGACTTGCTTCAAATACTGCGTACCCCTCAGGTTCAAGCACACAGCTGTGGAAACCTAAAGTAGCTAGAATATGGAGATCAAAAAGCTGTGCTGACATGTTTTAATCTATGTGATTTCACTCAAAATAGAATTTACAGTTCTGCATCCCCAGAGGAAGAGGCTATGGGTGTTGAAGTGGAAGCCACCTCTAAAAGACGATACTATTAAACACATAATGCATAACTTTCGTTTCGTGACTTGCCCATTGCCCTCTCACACAAATCATGGTAGGACATACGTGCCACTGTGCTGGAGAGTCAGAGAAGATTCCAGGTAATCACTTTAAATTGCATTTGAGAAATAACACAGAACATGGGCATAAGCTAATTTGACCTAAAAGACAACAAGAAGAAAGAGGTAAATGCTATCAGAAGAGAATCCCAGGAGTTTAGCAAAGACTCTCAGATTCTTATGCTAATGGTAGTATCAATAGATGTCTTTATTTTCTTACATGTCTATTTGAATGCTCCATGAGTAGAAATGCTTTTAAATAGATGCAGTTTGTACAAGCATTATTTTCCATATGGACACATCTTTCGTATACATTTTGCTTGTCTGACTCAAGCCTTCCCATTTTTTTTAACTTGTTTTTTAATCGGACACTTAATGACTGCCTACAATAAAAGAGCTTGCCAATAAGGTTCTACTGGCAACCTTCCTCTAGCATAGACACAGCTAAGACCCGCAGTAATGCCCAGTCAGATACAAGCACGCAATACAAGCCAGAAGTACTGCAAGTAAAGGAAGTCTGCCGGGTCCCTGCTATCCCAGCCAGCCAAATCACAGGTTCTGTTTCCAACTTTTTACCCAAGAGGTTTGTCAATGCAGACGTGCAGCTGTATGCCTAGCAAAGAACTGCCTACAGGGAAAAGTTGCACCAGAAGTTAAATCAACTAATACATCGCAATTAATTTAAGCTAAAAGTGCTTTCAACCCATCTCCCTCCACAAACATTGACTTACAGGTCACGCTTTACAGCCTGGCATGGGGCCTGTTGTGCCAAAAGCTATTTCTCAAATGCTGGGTATTGGGGCAAGGAGGACGCCACAGAACTGTATTAGGGCTGGGAGGCAAAATCTCCAAGAACTGACATCTTACACAATGCCTTATAGATCATCTCTTTGAGTGTACAGAACAGGATCCCCACCACCACCACCCGCAGATCTGTAAAAGCAAAAAGGCGTGGACTCCTTTAGAAATATCACATCATGTGTACTGCAGGAATTTACTTTTACCTAAAAAACTTAAAGTTCCTCAGAAACGATACTCTCCTCCAGCATAATAATGGCATACTGCTTAGGTTCACATAATTCACATTCAATTGTTTCTATGTCTATTTTATTTTTTTACTTAAATAATACATATTATTTGTGGCACTTTTTATAGCAGAAAATTACTTCCACATGCATGCTAACATGTGAAACATAGATGCAGTGACCACAAAGGGAGTTCAGAACTTCAGGGCAAAGCTCTAAGGTGGTCTTTCCTCAAAAGTTCTATGGATTTAAAATGGAAAGATGAACTCTCTTAGAAGTCATCTACTTATTCTGATAACCAGACTCCAGCACTATTCTCTCTTAGTTCTTTCATATACTAATTCACAGGACTTAGTCAAGCAACTTCAATTACTCAGCTTCTCTCTGAACAGAATCAGAAATCCAGAGATTCAGAAAATTCAGTAAAACTCCTTAACCTGAAGGTTTATAAACAGCCGTTAAAAAAAAAAAAAAAAAAAAAAAAAAAAAAACAAAACCAAAACAACAGAGAAAGACCAGGGATGTTTGCCATTAAAAATATTTCATTTAGTCCTCAGCCAGGAAGACATAATTCTTCTTAAACACAAATATAATAAGCCAAGAATATGCAATTAGGGAAGATGAGTATAAATTATGTTTCTTTCTAGAAAGACAGAAGCTGCAACAGGAACAGCCATGTGGTTATCACAAAAAAGCCCTCACCAGTATAATATGAAAAAAGTTAGAATAAGCTATATCCAAGCTTACAGAAATCACCCCTCTCAGATGATGCCACTGCTCAGTGAAAAAAAAAATCTAATGCCACACGTAGGCTTATCATATTGTGAAGTAGTCCAGCACTCTAATGTCCTCACTGTTGAAAAGGAATTGTATGAGACAAGGCAAATTCTCATCAGGCTATAGAATTTAACTTCTTGCTCTGTTATAAACATTAAGATCTGAAGGAGAAATGGACACCTTACTGTACCGCAATACGCATAGTAGCACAACATTCTGTATATCTTCATTCTGAAAAATGAATGAGGATTGATGTGCCTGGGTTCTTCTAATTTAAAAAAAACCCAAACACACATTTAAGTTAGAAGTTCTAAGTGTTAACATGAGGAGCAGAACGACTAGGTTATAGCTCAAGTTGATTTCTTACGTTTCATGCCAACCAAGAGATCATCGAAACAAGTTAACTAAGAAGCTGAGAAGATAAAAGCAGTGGTTTTTAACACAACCTCTGGCTCTATAGTTACTATGCAGAAAAACATATATTGATCGGATTCTGGAAAAGTTTTATTTTCAAAAAAAGACAAACAGAAAAGAGGAACCACATCTGCACAAGCATCAGACTTCTTCCCTGTCAGGTTCCCTGCAAGCTGCAATTTTTGCTGCCTGTTTGGAGGAAATATCATATGCCAGCACTTCCTTTGGATGTACTTTCAGAGATTGCCTTCAGAATGTTTTAGGCACAAATACAGATGAAAAGGAAAATACAAGATCAAAGGTACAGTGCTACATGTAAACATATTCCAGAGAGTACAGATGTATTAGCAAGAGTAAGAAGGCTACCTCGCATATGGTTTGATTTGAAAATCCATTTGCAGCAGGCTGCAGTTTTTAATAATCTGCAGGAAGGTTTGAGTTTTGTCTTTTCGCTTTGAGGTTTGGGTGCCCTGCCCATCTCTGTGTCATTAAACAGACTCTAGCCATTTACCTTTCAAGGGAAATAAAACAGAATCCAAAAGACTATAGTAGGAATTATAGCACCATAAAGGAGTAAAAAACCAAAGCATCAGCTTTTCAACTTGCTTATTTTACCTGTATATTAAAAACACCTCAGTAGGAGCTTACACCACACGAACACAGGAAAACTTCGCTATCTCCAGTGATTGTCAGAGATTCAGTAGGACTTGTTAAACTGGCGATGCTCCCAGTTTGCTGTGATGGGTTAATGGGGACTTCCTTGTGGCTAGTTCTTTCCACCTAGGTATTTTACCACAACAGAAGTTTTGCTATGCTTGATGACTTTTACAAAAATTTTTTTCTCAGAGTCCGAACCTTAAGACAGAGCAGATCAAGCACTCTGAATTGGCCAGGCACACATGGCTGAACTGTTACCATCACAGTCATTTAAAATGATAACTTGGTCTTTCAGTCAAACCTTTTCTTTTTTTCTTTTTTTTTTTTTCTTTTAAGTCAGGGAAACAAATGGAAGAACTCATTCCTCACAGTATGAATATATCAGATCATGCTACCATGGTCTGATAAAAAACCCACTGTAACATGAAGCCACTTCACAACATAGCTTTTGCTTAGAGGGATGATGAACCAGTTGAAAATGAAATCAACTGAGGTGGCACCAGCATAGGTACCTCTAGTTCTCTGCAGTTGCAATACAGCCTCCTTGCAGATTTTAACAAAAACCTTTGTTTATAAAGCAAACAAAACCAGTAAAGGGCTCTGTCTCAGAAGAATTTTATTTCACAATGAAAGTGAACACAGGAGCAGAGAATTCTCACAAACTTAGAATATTTCAATTAAATATTCATTCAACACTCAATTAAACCTAAGCCACCAGCATTAATATCAAGTGTTCTGACTGTCTGAAAAGTGACTGACTCACTGAAGGATCAGATTTTGCCGTCCTAATTCCCCACTCTATCACTAATCACAGAACACCATGTTGGAAAGGACCTTAGGGATCACCTGTTCCAACCTCCCTTGGCAAAAGCATGGTCTAGACAGGATCACCCAGGTGTGGTGGTTTAGGATTTGGCACAATTTTGGTAGTGGGGGAGGAGGCTGCCACCTTTTGTTTGACACAGTTTCGGTAGCAGGGGATGGGGTTACTAGCATGGCCCCTGCAAGAAGTTGCACAAAAAGCTCCCCGGGGTCCAAATCATCCCCACCTCTGGGCAAGACTGCACCAATCAGCACCTCTGCAAATAAACCCATTTAAGCGGGGAAACCAGTTTGGAAAGGCTTTTCTTGTTTTGGGAGCACTGTTTTGTTTTGGAGGGGTTAGTGTGGAAGGAAGAGCAACCACATGGTTACCAACCTCACAGCCAGCCAGGGTAGTGAGGAGAAGGTTGGGGAGACATGCAGGTACAGCCACTTCCCTTTGGCTGAGACCCTGCAATCCTTCGAGAGCACTGGTGGAGAAACAGTCGGGCTGCAGAAAGCCAGAAACCCATGCTCCAGAGAGATGGAGAGAGACCCTCGATGCAGAGAGCCGGGAATACTGAAAAAGAATGTGACTCTGAGGAGGTCTGGCACTGGGTTGGTTTGGCACTGGGACAACTGATCCTGGCAGCAGACCTCCCTGCTAGCCAGAGACATTCACGGAGTAATGTCTCCTGTAGGGGCGGGACACCATATGGCCAAAAGGCAGAACTGTGAGGAGCCTTCCCCATGAAGAAGAGCAAGCAGAAGAAACTATGGAGAGAACCAAGACTTGACAGTGTTTCCCTCTGCACCAAGTGGGGCGGGGGAGGAGGTAGCAAAGGCAGGCCCGGGAAGAAGGGAGGGGTAGGGGGAAGATGCATGCAAGAGCTGTTTTCTCTTATTATTACTCTCATTTTAGTTGGTGATTTAGTTGTGGGTTTGATATTTAAATTAAATTGACTGTTTCCTCAAGTCGAGTCTTCTGCACTGACTGTAAGTGGTGAGCGAACCCTCCCTTGTCTCTTATCTTGACCCTCAAGTTCTCTGTTCTATTTTCGCCTCCTAAAGAAACGGAGTGACTTTGTTGTGCTTACTTGCCAGCTGGGCCTAAACCATGACACCCAGCACCCTGTCAAGCCAAATCTTAACTGTCCAATGTTGGGGAATCCGCCACTTCCCTGGGGAGATTATTAACAGAAACCATGTTTCTCATTTCCAGACTTGAAGACTTGGACAATGGAGTTCAGAGAAAATTCCAGTTCTGTTGGAGCAAAGTTAGGGAAGCCAAGCTCTGACTATACTGACAATTATGCTGCCTAATGGCTTTTAAATGACACTGACAACTCAGCTGACTTCGAAGTCATACACATGTAGCCAGCAGAGCCTTTAACTGCAACCGAATACCACTCTGTACCAATGACGCAGGAAGAACAAGTGTCAACTCACTTGTTCAGCACTGTCAAGTCAGAAAGCAGCAGCATGTGGTGAAGTTTATTCAGGCTGAGCAACAAAGCACATATGACTGTTGATACAGCTAGAGAGTCTGCAGACTGCGAGACTCAGTTTTTCATCTCACTATATAGGAAATACCATATGTTGGGGGAAAACAAGCAATTCAGATGAAAAGAGTGATAAGCTGAATGCTCAATCACTCTCCAATCAAGCACACTGAAGATCTTAAAATATGCCCTCTTTTTAAATCTTGGATAAAAGACCAGTAAAAGTTGTTTATCTCAACTGTTAGGTTTTCAGCACAGTCTCCCACAACATCCTTGCATCCAGGCTGGGACATTATAGTCCAGACAGGTGGATTATTGTGGATGGCTGGATCACTGGGCTCAAAGGGTAGCGATTAATGGTTTGTATGCTACCCAGAGGCCATCTGTAAGGGGAATTCCTCAGGGATCTATCCTGGAACCTATCTTACCACCTTCATCTACCATATGGGGGATGAGATGGAACACACCCTCACTGACTTTTTGGAAGACACTAAGCTGAAGTGTGCAGGTGACTTGTGTGAAGGCAGCACACAAAGATGTTGTCAAACTAGAGATCATGAAAGGGCCACAGTGGTGTTATGAAGCTGGATCATATGTTCCATCAAGTCAAGTACAGAAAAATCACTACTGTGACAAGCAAAACAAACTCTAATTGGGGAAGATTAATTAATCGCCCATTAAAATCAGTAGGATAATGAGAAATAAAAACAGAATTAAAACCACCTTCTGTCCCCCTTCTTCACAAGCTCAGCTTATCTCCTGACTCTTCTACCTCCTCCCTCCCCCGAGTGGCACTGGGGAGTAGCGGTAGCAGTCCATAACACTTCATCTCTGCTGCTCCTTCCTCCTCATGCTGCTCTCCTGCTCCAGCACGGGGTCCATCCCACAGGGTATAGCCCTTCATGGATTTCTCCAGTGTGAGCCCTTCTCATGGTCTGCAGCTCTTCAGGAACAGCTCCAGCATGGGACCCTTCCATGGGGCGAAGTCTTTCAGGAAGAGACTGCTTGCTCCACTGTTCGTCCCCCAGGGGCCACAGTTCCTTCCAGGAGCCTGCTCCATCCAGTACAGGCTCTCAGGGTCACAGCCTCTTTCAGGCACAGCTACCTGCTCCTGCATGGGGCCATCCACAGCCTGCAGGTGGTTATCTGCTCCACCATTAATGATCATGGGCTTCAGGGGGACAGTGCCTCACCATGGGGAATCTCTTCTTCACCAACCTTAGTGTCAGCAGGGCTGTTTGTTTCATGTTTGTCTCACTCTTCTCTCTCACAGCTGCTGTGCAGCATTTTTATCCCCTTCTTAAATACATTATACGCAGGTGCTACCAACATCACTGATGGGCTATGCCTTCCAGTGGCAGCTCCGTCTTGGAGCCACCTGGAACTGGCTCCATCGGACATGGGGACAGCTTTTGGCATCTTCTCACAGAAGTCATACCTGCAGCTCCCTTGCTACCAATACCTTGCCATATAAGCCCAACAGAAATGCCTAGCCTCCCTCACAGACTCCACTATCTTGTCCTCAGTATCTAGGCTTCTCAGACATCATGTACAGATTACTAGGTCTTTCAGTATAAGATTCAAAACAGCTGGGCTCAGGGGGAGGGTGAAGAGCAGGGAGTCACCTCAGTCACTCTTACTGCCCTAGCTCAAGGCAAGGTTCTCTCAGATCTGCCATACTCATCGTTACTGAAAGGCAATACTCTCTATTCACAATACAGACCACTGAACTCATGTCCTCAACGAGTGATTAAAAAAAAAAAAAATCTTTCACTGTCTGAGAAACAGGATGGCTCCTTTGTCTGCCTCTCTGATCCTCCCTCCTCACCCCAATGTTCAGGAGTAAATGACTCTGTTATTCAATAGTTATGGGGATTCAATTAAAAGACTTTTTTTAAATAGACTTATTGATAGAAACACAATCAACCCACCAAAACATAGGCTATTCTCATTTGAGATCATTCTCTCTTTACTGCTCAGAGAGTCCATGTAAAGTGAAGTGCCAAGACTGCATGGGCCACAGAGAGTCAGTGCAGAGTGCACACGTACCCGCCAGTAAATGCTTTCCAGCCTTATTTTCACAACATCCAGGGGTTGTGAAATCTCATGTATTTGAAACTGTCCTTCCCCAGCCTGAACTATCTCGTTGCCAGTGAATCCATTATCCCTGGTGAATCATAAAAATACAAAATTTACAAACTACTGTATGACAAATACTTAACATTTTTAAAGCATTTTTAAAGCTTTAGGTTACTTTAAATTCAAACATTTTAGATTTATTATCTCCTATCCCATATGAGTCATAAACTCTACAACTTTCCCCCACCCCCTAACTTCAGCTTTCTGCAAGTGAACAGACATAAGATTGACAACTCGTTGGTAACAAGCCTTTCCTGAATTTGTGTGTAACTCATACTGAATTAGTGTTGGTTACAATGCAGTATTTAGAAGCAAAGCGTTTTCTTATGTTATGTTCCAGTTGTCTTCTAGCTTTCATCACTGCTTTCATCACTGATGGTTGTTTCGAATTTTCAGGATAAACCGTGAATTCGGGCGAGTATTAAATTGTAGGACCTTATGCTGAAGCATAAGGATAGTAGTGGACATCAAACTCTAACTTAAACAATCGTCTCTATTATTCTCCTGCAAAGCATCTGTTTAGTCCAGTATAAGTGCATGAAAAATGGAAGCCTAACTACACAAAGCAAGCATTTAAAAAAAAAAAAAAAATCCATCTGGTGCCCAAAACACACAAGATCAAATAACAATTTTCATTAAGGTGCATGTCTAACCAATTTATTTTAACCCAATACAGTCAGTACTTAAACATCATCCTACAGAGAGATACCAGATGTCTTCAAGACCCTGGAAGGCATACACAGATCAAGAAATGAGTTACAGCTTGTTTTCCTTCCAGATACTGACCGGTAGAGCCTGAGAAAGCATCCTTCTGTAAGGTAATTGACATTCCACTTCCCTCATGGAGAGGTTGTGCTACAAGCGCTTTATTATGGAGTAACTTCTGCACCTTAGAAAGAGGAAGTTCTCAGGAAGTTGAGCATCCATTTCAGACTAAGAGGTCTGCAAGGTAACTGCAGCAGAACAACTCTGCTACAACTACTGTGGCTAAGTTCCCTGTGCTGTTACGTCTTAATACTAAAAACTAGGTTAAACATGTATCATTTCCCACTGCATAATGAGACTGAGTCATCAAGATTAAAAAGGGTTCAAAGGGCATAACAAAGACATTGCTCAAAATACAGAAGTCCCTAAAAAAATTTACCAACAGTCCTGAATATAACCTATCAAGAGAAAGAACTGAGTGTGGCATGTAGAGTACTCAGCGGTGTTTTTCACTAGTGATGATTATATCGTACTTAGACATGAGCATGTACATAAATCGCAAACATCTTCCTCACTCATATGCTGCACTATTTACAAAGCTTCATAAGGAAACGAGAACTGCCTTATATACATGTCAGAACAAGCTACTGCCCATGTAACACTATTAATGGAACTGACATCACATACTGTATTTTTATCATCCACTAAAACCGCATCTTAACTTTTTTTAACAGGTCTAGATGGCATCTGTATTTTTTGCACTTTGTAGCAACTCAGCTATTGATCCTTTATTCTTTTTCTAGCATCTTGATACACTGATTAAATCTTACTTCGATGTTTTCAGACAGAGCAGGGTCTAATCTTTTGTTCATGTAATGATACAATATCCATACAAAAGGAGTATTTTTGTCTGTATTAAAAACAGCAGGCAGATTAACTACCTGGCAAAGAAAGCATGCAATACCAGTATACAACTAACATATCACATTACTGACCCAGAAACTGAACAATCAAAGTCACTGCTGTGAAGTGGAGGAGAAGGACTTCAACTGAAAGAAGTGGAGGCTGCAACTATGTGGAGCATTTAAGAATCAAGACAAGACAGCAATAGAAATGAGAAGAAGGGAACAAGAACCACAGAAGCAGATGTAAATTTTGACATAAACAAGATACAACTGAGGAGTGCAACTTGGGGAAGAGTCAAATGCAGAGAAAGACAGGAAACCAGCTAGTCATCTGCTACTAGCCTGGAACCCACAGGGATTGCAAGCATTCAGACAACTAACACCTTTCTCTATTTAACGGTGTACACACTTTACTAAGTCTTAAAAGATCTGTTTAAGGTCATGAATTTATCTTGCTGCCTGATCCTGCAATGTCCAGTAGCGCCATACATTAATGGTGCCTGGCTGGGCAGCATTAACAAGATCTAGATACTAATACTATAGGCTTTGCACAGCCATAAGACTCAAGAGGAGTCTTGTTACCTAACTTTTGCCTGAACACAGTCATTTTAAGTTTAAGCTACTTAAGGAGACCTTCCTTAACTACGAAAACAAATGGAAAAGCCAAATCCGGAGGTCCCAGAGGGTGGAAAGAAGATGCCATTAGAAAAATAAAGCAGACATGATGTTTATACACAAATCTAGTAAAACTGATAATTTTCCAAAACTAACAAAATTTTTGCATGTGTAAATAATTGTACTAGAGAACAGATTGGAAGACAAAAATCAAGGTACAGGAGGGAAATGAATTAGGCAATCAGTTGGCAGAATGCCCTGAGTCAACAGCCTATACTCAAAAGATTGCCCAAGCAACATGTTGCCCAGATAAACTGTGCAACAAAACTGTGCAACAAATTCTGAAGTGCCAGTGTCATGTCTCAAATTAAGAGAAGGAAGCACCGCTTTCACAAAAGCCACTAGCCTGCTATGGTTTTCAAACACTAACTCATGAGCAACTCACTCAGATTTTGTGTTTCGGGTTCACAACCCATGTCCACTACAGAATAGTTAGACTTAAACATTTCTATAGAATTACTATCGGTTCCAGAGGTATGGCATACTAATTCTGAAAGATAATAAATAAGCAACAACTACAATGAAGGTAGGGGGATAATCAGTGGTGAACCGGTCAGAAGAGAGGGTTATTTCATATTAAACCTACTAAGCAAGCACAGAGATTTGGACTACGTTGCTGCAGCAAGTCACTGTTTACACTCAAAAAGTAAACTCAGTCTTCTGGTGTGAATATACATAGTTTTTGCTAACTCTTGGAGTCACAGACAGGGATTATTAAACATACTCAAAGAATTCACACAAGCTCTCTCTCTACTGCTTGCAAGTTTCTTGCTTCCTATTATGCTGAACTTGAATTGCCATCCACCAGCGACAGAGAAACCCCCTTGTGACAGAGATGCTGATTTAGTGAAATAAAAGGAGCTTAAGACAAAACTACTTCTGAGGAATTCCCAGCTCCCCTAAATAGTCAAGTGTGTGCATGGGTGCGCATGTGAAGATACGCAGGCACACTTAAGATCCCATTTCGTCAGCCCAATTTCAGTCAAGAGGCTGATTTGAAGCAATGAAGCCTAGAAGGATAGGAAGGATTCCCCAGTGGCACTATTAAAATTCCATTACTAGGAGCGAATTTCTCAACATTATGGGCAAGATAAAAAAAAAAAAAAAACCCCCCAAAACCTTTCCTAGTAGGAGAAGGATAGGAAGGATTCCCCAGTGGCACTATTAAAATTCCATTACTAGGAGCGAATTTCTCAACATTATGGGCAAGATAAAAAAAAAAAAAAAATCCCCCAAAACCCTTGCCTAGTAGGACTCTGCCTAGACTCCAGATTGGAAGAAATGCCAGACTGTAATCCTGAAGCCAGAAAGGTTATCATTTTCCCCAAGGACAAAGTCTAAAAGACTACTGGTGCCAATGCTGAACAAAGCATTCTTGTTCAAAGGGACACACTGTGCTTTTTTCTTTCTGCACCTCTCCCTCTACACAGAGGGTGTATATTAATTAACTGCAAAGCATGCTGCTAGAATGTGTTAAAGCATCTCCACTGAATTCAGAGAGGTTTTATATTTCTACGTACATACTTCCAAGCAAAACAGAAGAAAACCCAACCAAAATAATGTAAAATTATCAAAGGACAGGAGGCTCCAACACATCCTTTGTCTCGCAGATTCAGACCCAATAAGGACAGATAGCTAGACAGGCAGATCAACCAGCCAAGTCCTGAAAACCTTTTACAGATAGAAATTTCACGGATTCTCTGAATAACTTGCTCTAGCGCTACATTATCTTCCCAGTGGAGAAACTTTTCGTGATGTCCAGTGTGAAGCTCTCAACCTGAAAACAGGTCTGTGGTGGTCTAGTTACATCATTTGCTCTACCAAGGCATGCTTGACTCCATCATCTTTATAACTGCCCTCCCAATAGCTGCAGGCTGCTATTGGATCACCCTTTAGCCTACTCAGACAAAGCTCACTCCCTCAGCCTTCCTTTGCAGGTCATGTGGACCAGCCTAGTAATGATCCACTGGTAATGATCTGCAGTTTCTTGACATTTATTTTAAACTAGTGGGCCCAAAGGGAACGTTCCTGGTATAGGCTCACCATTGCCAAGTACAGAAGAACAGTAATTTCCCTTCATCTGCTAGCCACACTCCTAGTGTAGCACAGTACCACATTTACTGACAATGACGACAGCACACCACTGGTTCACATTCAACAACTTAGTTTCAATCATAATCCCCACTGCTTTTGAGCAAAGCTGACACTTGGCCCATCAGTTCCCAGCCTGTACCGTATCACAGTATTGGTTTTGCTCAGGTACACAACTTTGCACCTAGCATTTAACTTCATGAAGCATCTGATGGCCCAATCCTCTAGTCTTTCAAGATCTCTTGGGATTTATGCTTTGCCATTTGTCATGTCAGTCAGCCTCACTAATTGAGTGTCATTTGCAAATATACATCATCATCCAAGCCACTAGGTATTGAAAAATAGGGACTCCAGAATCAACCCTTGACATACTGCACTCAGTCAACTGCCAGTGGATGTCGAGCTATTGATAACAGTCCAGCTGATTTACAACCCATTAAGGAGGTTGTTCATCCAGCCCATACCTCCCTCAACTCCTAAATGAGAATGCAGCTCCAGATAGCATCCAAAACCTTAGTAAACTCAAGTATTCACTTCTGCCATTTTGCTACAGAAGGCGATGAGACTGGGTAAGCAGTTAAATGCGCGTGCACACACACACACACACTCTGCAAGTATTAATTTCTTGATGGAACTCACGTAGAGACAGGCCATGATCCTTCCAGGGCCTGAAATAAGGCTGACAAGCCTACGACTTCAAGAGTTTTGCCTGACTTTCTTGCCGATGGGTGTAGTATTAGCCTTTTTCTATGACAGCAACCTTGCAGTCACATTGCCAACTCTTTCAGCTTCCTAAGGTGAATTAGATCCAGCACCATGGATCGCAGGGTATCTCATTGCTTTAACTAGTCTTTAACCTGTTGCCCCCTAATGTGATCTGACCATCTCTTTCTCAGTCTGTAAAAGTACACACAAAGGTATGAGAACTGGCTCTTGCCTGCGAAGATGAAGGCAAGAAAATCACTGAATACACCAATCTTGCCCACACCATCAATCACTAGGTTGCTTCCCCTACTTCATCAGTAGATCTGCACTCTCCTTGAACTTCCACTTTCTACTAGCATCCCTGTAGAAGCCCTTCTTGTTAATCTTCATCAGACCTAACTCTGGCTGGGCTTTGGCCTTTTAGTTTTCATCCTTAAATACACAAATAATTCTTTTACACTCCTCTTCTGTTGCTGGTCCACATTTCCACCTCTCATATGCCCCTTTTCTGCTGTTTTGTTCATCAAAAAGCCTCTTGCTCAGTCAAGCGGGCTTTCTGTTCAAGGTCCTGATCTTCCTGGAAAATGAGATGGTCTGCTCTTTAACTGTACGTGCATTTTCTTTAACAAGATTTTTAAATTTCCTTTAAGCCCCTTACTGACTACCTCCCCAGGAATTCTAATTTATAGTAAATCCTCAGATAAGCCACAGTTTGATTTTACTGCTAAGCTTCCCAGCCTTCTCCAAATCCTGAACTGAGTCATCTCATGATCACTTGAACTCAAGATCTGCTAGCCTCTTCCATCTTCGTGGTGAAATAGATCAAACAGACCACTAGCCCTGGTTGCTAGGAATTCGTTATCTACACCTTCTAGAACCTCCAGCATTGTCTGTCCAACATTTTGAGGCTTTCCCAGATGATGTCTTGATGGCTGAAAGCCTCTGCGAGGACAACAGGCAGGAGGCCTCTAGTTGTTTACAGAGAGCATTAATCATGTCTTCCACCTTTTCATGCAACCTGTAAAAAGTCCCAAACATTGCTCGTGTTCCCTCCTCTGTGATTTTGCATGTTGATGAACGAGAATGTCTCTGCTCTCACACTAGAGTTCCACACAGACAAGGAGCTATCTAACTTATGAGTGCAGCTTTCCCTCTCCTTTCCTTCTGATCCTTCCTAGCAGCCTACACCTATCCATGACTGTGTTCCACCCATACATGCTACCTCATCAAGTTTCTGGGATTCAAACCATGTTACAACACCACAACTCTAGTGGATAAAACTTCAGGTTCGGGTTGTGTCCAATTCTGTTAATAGAGAGACTTGAACAGAAAGCCATACTTTTTAAAAGGGAATGACATACAACATTCAGATATTTAACTGAAAGTGTTCTGAAAGTGTTCATTTTGTTACTAATTTTAATTAAAGTAAAAAGTTATTTGATTTCTCTACTATTTCCTTTGGCCTTTAACTACCAAAATAGGAAACAGTCACCATAGGTTGGTTGTACAAACAAGCATGGGACAAATATTTTCATGGAACAGTTTCTGACTCTTCCATTCACTGAACAGATGTTTCAGATCCTCTCAATAATTCACAGTTCTTGAGACACTTTGAAAAAGCTGTGGACAATGGAGAAGATTCCAATGATTATGGAAAAATCAAATGTTGCATTCATCTTCAGAAAAGGTAAATAACCTAGACAGGCTGCAAGAACCAGCCAGTAGGAACCACATGAAATTCTAACATAAACAGAGTTATGGGACAGGCTAAACCCCTGCAGTGGTACAGGCTGGGGTCTGATTAGCTGGGGAGCAGCTCTGCTGAAAAGGATCTGAGGCTTTTTGCAGACAGCAAGCTCAACACAAACCAGAAGCACGCCCCAGCAACAATGAAGGCCAAAAGGCAATAGTGGACTGTATCAACAGAAGTATAGCAGGTAGATTGAGGGAACTCCTTATTTCTCTTTACTCGGTCCTTGTTGGATCACACCTGAGAGAGACTGTCCAGTTTTGAAAAGTTTAAGAACAACGTCGATAACTGGAGAAGGCTCTACAAAGGGTGACCAGCCATTGGGGATTGTAGCACTTTCCCTGTGAAGAAAGGCTGAAGGAACTGGGTTTGTTTAGCTTAGAAAAAAGAAGATTTGGGAAAGAAGAGCAACCTCCTGGTGCCTAAGGGGAAGTAACTACGAAGACAGACAGAGCTAGGCTCTTGGCTGAGGTGCACAGTAGGAAAACAAGACACAAATTGAAATAGGAAAGATTCCAACTAGATACGCAAAAAACTTCACTAGGCTGCCCACAGAAGTTGCAGAATCTCAATCCTATTAAGTTTTCAAGACAGGACAAAGCTCTCAGTGTGTATTCAGACAGAAAAACTGGTATGAATTCAGTTTTGACTCTGGTTTGAGTAACTGCTTGGACCACCATTCCAACCCACATGACTATGAACTGAAAATACCTGGAAAAGTCTCTGACAAGAATAATATGCTCTAGTTACAATAAGCATTTCCCTGTTTAATTTTCCTCTGAAGAGACAAGTTTTGGACCACAACTTCACCTCTTAATGTCCTACATCATTTTTACTTCCACTGGAGAAATTCAATTGATTTTATAACTTCAGGATTTCACAATTCATTAGTTTACAAAGTACCACTTTATGATACTAGTTCAAGTCGTTCTGTGACAAAAAATAGATCAGCAGGATCTGGCCTATGATCTCATTGCAATTAGAGAGACATGGAATAGACTGCATGACTGGAATGCCATCATGGATGAAAACAAGGCCAGCAAGGTGAGGCGGTGGAGTTGCTCTTTATGTGAGAGGGCAACTGGAATTCATCGAGCTGTGCCTGGGGGGAGATGAAGAATGAGTCAAGAGCTTGTGAGTAAGAATTAAGGAACAAGCTAATATGGGTAACAATATTCTGAGTGTTTACTACAGGCCACCTGATCAGGAAGTTGATGAGGCCTTCTACAGACAGCTGGAAGTAGCCTCACAATCACAGGCCCCGGTTCTCATGGGGGACTTCAATTACCATGATATTTGCTGGAAAGACTACACAGCCAGGCACACACAGTCCAGGAGAGTTCAGGTGGTTCCTGAAAAGCCTTGATGATAACTTTTTGACACAATTATTTCACAGGAGTCAACAATGATAGGTGTGCTGCTGGACTTGTACTACCAAACAAAGAAGGTCTTGTTAGGGATGTGAAGGTTGGGGACAGCCTTGGCTGCAGTGAGATGGTAGAGTTCAGGAACCTACGTGGAAGAACTAGGGCAGTAAGTAGGATTACAATCCTGGACTTTGAGAGACCTAACTTTGGCCTCTTCAAAGACCTACTTGGAGGAATCCCACAGCTTAGGACTGTAGAAGATCGGGGTGCCCAAGAGAGCTGATTAATATTCAAGCACCACGCTCTCCAAGCTCAAGATCGATGCATCTCTAATAGTAAGAAATCAAGCAAAGGAGGCAAAGACCTGCACAGATAGGCAAGGAGCTTCTGGAAAAGCCCAATTAGAAGAAGAAACGTCACTCTAGTCTTCAAAACGGGCAAGGAGGACGACCCAGGAAACAAGCCAGTCAACCCCATGGCCATCCCTGGAGAGGTCATGGAACAGCTCATTCTGGAGGTCATCTCTAAGCACGTGGAGGCAAAGAAGGTTATTGGGAGTGGTCAACATGAATTCACCATGAGGGAATCATGCTGGACCAATCTGATAGCCTTCTATTATGGCATGACTGGCTGGGTAGATGAGGGGAGGGCAGTGGATGTCATCTATCTTAACTTCAGCAAGACTTCTGACACTGTCTCCCATATCATCCTTATAGGGAAGCTTAGGAATTGTGGGTTAGATGAGTGGACAGTGAGGTGGATTGAGAACTCCCTGAATGACAGAGAACTCAGAGGGTTGTGATCAGTGGCAGAATCGAGGCCTGTGGGTAGTGGTGTTCCCCAGGTATTAGTACTAGGTCCATTCTTGTTCAACATATTCATAAATGGCCTGGATGAAGGGACAGAGGGTACCCTCAGTAAATCTGCTGATACAAAACTGGGAGGAGTGGCTGACACACCAGAACGCTGTGTTCAGAGACCTGGACAGGCTGGACAGTTGGGTGGAAGGGAACCTAATGAAGTTCAACAGGGGCAAGTGTAGGGTCCTGCACCTGGGAAGGAATAACCCCATGCACCAGCACAGATGAGGGGTTGACCTGCTAGAAAACAGCTCCAGAGAGAAGGATGTGGGAGTCCTGGTGGACAACAGGTTGAACATGAGCCAGCTATGTGCCCTTATGGTCAAGAAGGCCAATGGTATCTTGGGACAAGCAGCTTGAGGGACGTTCCGCTCCCATTCTGCCCTAGTGAGGGTACATCTGGAGTACTGTGTACAGCTTTGGGCTCCCCAGTTCAAGAGAGACAGGGAACTACTCGAGAGAGTCCAATGGAGGGCTACAAAGATGATCAGAGGACTGGAGCATCTCTCTTACAAGGAAAGGCTGAGAGACCTGGGACTGTTTAGCCTGGAGAAGACTGAGAGGGAATCTTATCAATGCTTATAAATATCTAAACGGTGGGTATCAAGAGCATGGGGCCAGTCCCCTTTCAGTGGTGCCCAGTGACAAGACAAGGGGAAATCGGCATAAACTGGAAGAAAGTAACTTCTGAACATAAGGGAAAACTTCTTTGAGGGCGACAGAGCACTACCCAGAGAGATTGTGGAGTCTCCTACTCTGGAGCCTTTCAAACCCCACCTGGACACATTCTTGTGCAACCTGCTCTAGGTGCACCTGCTTTAGCAGGCGGGTTGGACTAGGTGATCCCCAGAGGTCCCTTTAAACCCCTACCATTCTGTGAGTATCTCTATCTACTGACAGGAGGGATCTGAAAATATTTTAAAAGCACTTGTGAATTGAAAAGTACAGAAACAACAGCCAATGTGTTGCAACACAATACATGTGAGAACACACACCACAGTATCTCCCCAACCCAACAGAGGATGAAGCACTCTTTCAATTCCTGATCTTTTTTTTTTTTTACAAGAGCAGAAAGGCTAATAAAAATACTGCACTGACCAGCAGTCAACAGAACAATGCTTAATACATGCTCAGAGATCTCTGCAGTAGGTGGCTGCTTCTGGCGGTAAGAAGAAATAGCACTTCCCGCAGATGGCTGGAATAACTAATTCCAAAATAACAGCGAATAATTTGTGAGGTATGTCTTGATTTGCAGCCACTCCATGAAGCATTTGCTTTACTGTGTCTGTAGTTCTGTCCAGAAGGGGCCAAGGTGGGAATATTTCTGCTCTATTACAGACAGAGAGGTACATGCAATTATACCTCAGCAACATGAGCCTTGAAAATCCCTGCTGGCTTGCTGCTTCCAGAGATGCAGAGTGCTCCAGGACCCTGCACCTTACCTGCACAGCCTCACTGTCAAGCAGACAGCAGTTAGAAAGAAGCTCTGCACTGTTAATGGCAAACCAATCTTCCATAAGCTATTTTTTAAGAATTCCTACTACTAAAATCAAAAACCCACCTATTTCTTTTGCTTTATTAACCCAGGATACCAGAAAAGCAAAGCTGCTTCCATAATCAATTCTCCATAACCAATTCTCCTGTGTGAAAAGTTACCACTGAAGTGGAAAACAGCAATACCCAAAGTAAATCCTCATAAAGAACACAGCGAGCACTTCAGTGAGATAAATACAAAGGGAAAAGCTCCAAAAATATAAAATGGTCCACTCCAAGAAGGCAGTTTAAGTAAGCCTTTCCACAGCACTGGATCCTATCTCAACTCACTACTAGCCAGCACATCCACACTAGAGAGAAGAAAAGAGAAAATCCTTCTGATATACAAATCAGGTACCATGTTGTTCCCTTAGAACAAAGGTCCTGGACAGATATTTTTTAAATTTATTCATTTATTCTCAGTATACATCAGAGAGGGGTTGATTTGTGTAGGAAACGTTATAGCAAATAACGTGAAGACAACTGCATTTACAAGCTAGGTGCCTGTTGATATACTAGTTCTCTCTACTACTTAAATAAAAAGCCAAAACTCTTAAGTGTTGCTTTCTCCATCTTGCAGCTTCTATCAGAGTAGAAGCGGACTGCCTTCTTTTCATAGTTAGAATGGGTTGCTTCTGAAAATCCTCAGTATTTCAAGTTTCACTGTAAAATTCTTGGCTTCTCTTCACAGGAAAAGTATACGTTTATAGATGTCATAGATGTTAGGTTACTCACTTCCCCACCACCGCCATCAGACAAGGGTATTTCAAGTATTTTCACAGGGCTTACTTTCAAGGCTTCCACAGGCATCCAGGTGTCCCTCTTAAAAGTCCAAACAATCACAATACAGAAGGAGAGAATTAAGATGGATATTACCTCACAGCAAAGCTATTCTTTCTATTCCAACAGAGCAATTAACCCAAAGGTTGAAAGGAAAAGCAGCTTTATCTTAATAGGTTCAATAAATTTCCCTAAGTACTCTCATAAACAAGTTACAGAAAGATCTAAAAAGTCAACAACATGGGGACTCATCTGGCTGATGGACTTCGCTCACATGACAGCAGATAAATAACCAGCAGAAGGGCATTTTAAGTGATTTCTGGGATCTGATTCTTTCCAACAGTTTTAATTAGTGGTTTGGATGACAGAATGGGTACACTTTTAAACATTTATAGATGGCATCAAGACAGTAGCTCAAATAATTAGGCAGAAGTGTCCAAAATAAACAATTCTGTACCAAGAAATTTTTTTTAAAGATTACACAAAAACATCAAAGCAGTACTAGTAAAGTATCAACCAAAAAGGGTTTAAGCACACACACGAAAAAATCCATCACATATAAGATACTACACAAAGGGGATAAATCAATGAAGCAGCACAGCAGAGGAGAATGGGGTGCTCACAGTGGATTAAAAACCTCGTACGGTCAATACTAGACTGTTGCCAAAAGCAGCAAGTCCCAGTTCTAGGAGGCTGTTATGCTAGACCATCAGTGAGGTCTGGAAAGCAATTATAGTTCCATGGTGCTAATAACAAATCACAACTGGGATCCCATCCTCACTTTGGGGCTCCATGATTTAAACTGCTGACAGATAAAGAGAAAGCGCCCAAGAAAGAATTGCAAGGGTAATAGTTCTAGCAAATGAGGCTTATAAGGAAGAGGTAACAAGGCTCTTTGGAGGTTTGTCTCAAAAATGCAGAAGGCACGTAAGAAACCACAGCCCAACCACAATAGTATTGTGACAGCAATCAGCGATGTTCTGGATAGAACAGGAAAATTTAAACTTGCAGATGGGATTATGTGGATTGGAATAAAGTTTTAACAGAACACTAAAATAAAGGAACAAGTTAACTAAGGAGGTTATGGGATCTCTTGCCTTTGATAATCTGCAAGAACAAGACTGGCAGAGAGTCCAAAGAGACTTGATTCTGCCCCAGTATCATGGGCAAATGAACTCCATTACTTGCATTTCAGTGGTCCAAAATGCCTTTGAGGTATTAAGCTGCCAACATCTTCAGAGTGAGTTTGTTCTTTAATTTAAAAAGTGCCCATGTTAGGAGCAGAATCAGAATTGTTGAAGTTGGAAGGGAATTTTGAAGGTCATCTGGTCCAACCCCCCTGCTCAAATAGGGTCAGCTACAGCAGGTTGTCCAGGACTGTGTCCAGATTGCTTGTGAGTATCTCCATGGTAGAAGATTCCATGACTTCTCTGAACAACCTGTACCAGTGTTTGGTCACTCTCACAGTAAAAAAGCTTTTCTTGATGTTCAGAGTGAGCCTCCTGTGTTTAAGTTTATGCCCACTGCTTCTGGTTCTGTCACTGGGCACCACTGAAAAGAGCCTGTCTCTGTCTTCTTTGCATCCTCCTTTCAGGAGTTTATACATGTTGATAAGACCCCTGCCCCGAGCCTTCCGTTGTCCAGCCTGAGCAGTCCCAGCTTTCTCAGCCTTTCCTCTCATAACAGATATGCCAGCACCTTAATCACAATAGCAGTACTTCACTCGACTCTCTCCAGTATCTCTATACCTCTCTCGTACTGGGGAGCACAGAAATAGATCCAGCACTTCAGGTGTGGACTCACTAGTGCTGAGCAGAGGGGAATGATCACCTCCCTGGACCTGCTGACAACGCTCCACCTAATGCAGCCCAGGATGCCATCAACCTTCTTTGTGGCAAGGGCACATTGCTGGTTTATGTTGCACTTGGTGTCCAAGACCCCCAGGTCCTTTTCTGCAAAGCTGCTTTGGAGTCCATCAGCCCCCAGCATGCACTGATGCATGGGGTTGTTCTTTCCTCGGCACTTGCCTTTGCTAATGGACAGGAACAGGAAGATAAGACTTCCTACCAAACAACAAGTCTGTTATTCTTAACAAGGATACCAGATTGAATAGTTTCTAGGTTCTGACTCCCTACCACTGCTGTAAGAATTTGACAGAGGGCACATGCAGTCTACTCTTTCCATGCTTTAGTGCAAAAGTTAGGAGTCACAAAATGCAAAGGTCTTGACAGATCGGTTCAAACCACTGAAGTCTCTCCCACACATACACCAGAATGGATAATTCTACACAGCATTTAGGCATAGCTTAAAAGGAGAAAAGACTGAAATACGCTTTCCTTGTTGTTTATTCCTTTTTAATTTCTATTTCACAATTTCTATTCTTTTTAATCCTTTAGTAGCTTCGCTTTAAGGTAAATAGCAAAACTTTTCTTCTGAAAGTTATATTCTTCTTTTCAATAGTAACTTGAGCAATCTTTCTCAACTGTCTTATTTTATGCTTCATCCATTCTTCGATATTTTTAATTTTCTATCAAATCTTTCTTCTGTTCTCTGCATCATTTCAACAACTCTTAATACTGCTCTTCAGAGGTATAAACTCCTTACAGATCACACTTGCCTTGCTACAACTTACACTTCAAAATCTTGTCAAGCCTGTTCTTCAAAGCGCACACACCTTGAAGCTAAACGAAACATATTTAAATGAAGTCTGAAATTACTACTTGATAAACAGCACTGCACTTGTACAGTGTCTCAGATGTGACTCATCTATATCAGGGATCTAATATTTATGCATGCCAAAATCGAATAGAACAAAACAAATGCTATCAAGAGTAAAAAGAAACACACATACACAGAGGCTGGTATTTACAAGGCAGCCCAAGGGACTGTGAGCCCAGCTGAAATGAAGCGAAATTTGGGCACACAACACCCTTCAAGGCACATACCCTTCAGCTGTATTTCAGGTTCAAATAAAAAATAAAGAAATAAATTAAAAAATCAAGGCAACAAAAGAAAGAACTCAGCACTGCGAGGCAGACTTCTGATTTTAAACCCTAGATCTTGCTATTTCTTCAGCTCCTTATTTTTTCAATTTGTTGAACAGCTGTCTGTGAAGTTTTGACATGTAAACAATGTAGAGCAGAGGCAGGGGTCTACACTGCTTTCAATTAAGTCTGCACAAAGTTCAAATAATTTCATTTGGAACATAGTTTATAAAAATGTGTTTGTTCCCAATATTATTGCTAGTAAAAGTGTTCCTTATTCTGGTTCCTTGTGCATGTCTGTCTGCTTCCAAGTATGGAAGCAAATTCTCAGTTATCACTCTGCTGTTTCAACACCCAAAACTCAGATGGAGAGATTCAGGTTTATAACGATTCTACATTAGTTTCTCCTGTGTATTACACTCTGCTACAAGCAAGCTATGACTGGTAGAAGCTTGCTATATTCCAGGTTATTTAACAGCACTGAGTTGATATTTCCTCCAACGCACGAGGAACATTTCTTGATAATACACATCAGATAATCCTGGAATGTGGGTTCAGCTTTCACCTGAAGCACTGCTGCTTTATTACAAGCCATCACGCCAACTTCTACATACTCAAAATGCTTTAACTTACGGAAACCTTTAACTTCTCTGCTATCTGGGATTTTGACACCTTTACTGGCAGAAAAGTATTCCATAACCTGGTTAATTCTGGTTTATTTTGGGGGAAAACATAGTTATTTGTGATAGCTATTGTCACTGTTCCCAAGGCTCTAATTGCTCACTAATTCATTCCTATACATAAGCGCCTAACAAAAAAATTAAAGTGTTTGGTTTTTTATATGCTATGAGCTTTCAGGAAAAAGATTTACACATTCAGAAAATCCAAAGTGACATGTAAATATTTATGTGGAATAAGATCAAGGGGCTTTTATTTTAAGAGTGTTATTCCTTAACATTTTGAAGTAAGTATGTCAAGAAACTCACTAAAATGAGTTTTCTTCAAAATTACGTAAGAAAAAAAGCAACCCCTCCTGGCATGCGTGTCATTTAGGAGCAGAAAAAGAGAACAATCAGGAATCAAAACAGGTGTCACCAGTAAGAGCTGTAGCGTAAATGTCTTTTTCAAATTGCACATGCACACATGCACAAGAACAAACAACATTCCAGCCTCATTCAAGTTTAAATTAAGATTCAGAATACCTAAAGGCTGGTATGAAAGCATCCATTAGTTCAGCTGTATTTGATGGGAGGAGGGGGTAAGGCACAATCTCTCATTTATTTAAGCAGCTATTCCAAGAAAACTGATTACCTTTCCAAGGGAATGTTAATTCCTCTTTCTTTTCATTCAGCAACTGAACAAGTCATACATACCTGTATTACATAACAGGATTGAGGCATGCAGTCAAAAAAATAAGTGTCTTTTAGGATGCAAAATTTTATTTATATGTCAACAGATTAAAGAGATGGAAGTGTTTGTACTACTAGCTCCTTCATAGTAGATCATAGCACAAACGCACAGCAAACATGCCGGAGATTTGTCAGAGCACAACAGAAGTAGAACACCACTAGAAATCTGTGCCTTCTCTTGAAAGACAGCAAAAACTACCCTGAGAGTACACATGCAGGTTCTGAAACCCCATCTCATTTGCACAGGTACCGTGCTTGCCTGTGATAATCACAAAATTTCTTGCCAAAGACCACTTGTGATGACAACACAAGGTTATAAAGTCATCTGCAACTAATACATCAATCTTGTGTGGATAGTGCTGTGATATTTTGTTTCCTCTCCATACACAATCATTTAGCCATGAAATAAAATAGTCTGCAGCACAACTAGCATAAAAAACATTATGTGCTTCTGTTACGATTTGGATGGTTAATTAACATACAATAGATTACGACATGAAAATGCATACACCAAAGGACAGAATCGCAAAATTTAGCTGCTGTTTCTGTATTTATCAGAAGGCAAGCAGGAGATCGGAGATACTGTGGTTTCAATGCCCTGCAACACTTCTCTGTTCTGAACTTGTGCTCGCCACAGCAGCTTCTACGACCTCTCTCACCCTGGGAAACAGCACAATATGGTGCCACTTTGTAGGCAGGAAAAAAGCTCCCTACCATCACCTCTCTTCAGTAACTGGGTCTCTATTTGTCTCTGTAGATTCCACGTCTCCTGGGTGAGCATCTCAGACTCTTCAGACAGTTCCCAACTGGCACTGTCCATAGCGACTGTTCATTTGTGCATAGATTCTAAAACTTCATCACCCCAAATACGTGTAGCTTCGAAAGGTAGTTGAGTCTCTGCTGTCCCACTTCCCTTGCCCCATCTCAGCATGAACCATGCTGAAGAAGTGGGGGCAGAGAAGGAATGCAAGCCAAATAAAACTTGCACAGAGTCCGAACAACCACAGGTTGTGTAAGATCTATTCCCTCACATTCTGCCTACTCTCAACCCACTTCTGGCAACAAATAGTAAATCTCAAAGTCTGCAAGATAAGAATCGGTTGAGTCTTAGCGACCTTTAGCCACCTAAAAAAGGACAAAAGAACTGGGCTCCTGCTGAGTTATTTTGGGGAAAGGAACACCAGGGGAAGCAGGAGCCCTGCAGACTTCCAATACACAAACACATTTTTATGCAGACAGAAGCTGCCATGACTTCTTTTTGAAATGGAAAAGAGCACTTCTGTTAGCCAGCAGTCTCCTTGGACAAACCAGGAACAAAGTCCTCATTTGCTCATGCTTCTCCCTACCAACAAAACTAATGGACCTAAAGATCTACCAGGCATAAAAGTGACTGGGAAAGAATGAGCACAGCTAACATTCTGGAAAAGGAGGTAGAAAGATCACAGCAGCACCTTAACCAGCACCTTAACCCAAGTTAACTAAAGCAGACAGTACTTTACCTACGTCTTCAGACTGAATTTATTTCAAGGAGCAAGCTTCAAGAATGAACAATTAAAGACAGTACATTAGCAGGGCTCAAAAATGGCTTAGTATATAGGCTGTAATATCAGCAAAACATAGGAACTGGAGCTAGCATAAAACACCTCTCCTAGAAATTTTTTAATAGTGAAATGTAAGGGATGAGCTCAGGTGAAAAAACACCTACTTCTATCAGTAATGCAATCTTGCGAAGGTCTGTTGCATGGTGGACCAGTCTTGGTCTATTCTCTCAACAAACCAGTTCCAAAATGGGAGATAGTGAATCTGAGGGGCATCTAAATGCTGTTGACTGCTAGACTTGCACCAACTCTCTACTTTCTCAAACTCCAACCCCCAAATCATAGTTAAAAAGAAGTAGGCATAGAGAAGACTGAGACAACAAAGGCAGTCTGAAGTTTGACATCTGCTTCAAAGCACAAAGCGTGATACTTACTGCATAGAGAAACAGATGTACACCAAAATCCAAACTATGGAAGAGAAATTCATCCTGGCTGGCTGCATATCATCTCTCAAGCCAGTCTACCAGATCTATGTTTGTTCTGGGCAGGTGAAAGGCCTATAAGGCCTGCATTACTATGGGCCATATTACTGTTTGAAAAGTCTGCTTACCTCCTCACAAGGGTGGAGCGCTGCAATAAGCAGGTCCCAGCTTGTTGGCACCACAGCAAACTCAGAAATACTCATCTTACTCTGGTCTTGTCCAGAAATTATAGCTGTGTCTTCCCACGTTCCAAGTACAGTGTTGTGGAGTCAAATGGCTCTCTGGGACCAAGAACTATAATGAATTTGGACTTGAAACATGGTTTCAAGTGGAATGCAAGAGCATGTAAGCTATATACCTGATGTTACCAGACAAAAAGAACACAATCTCAGTATGCCCAAAGAGTACATCATCAAAAAATGGATCCATGTAGGTAAAAATACCCGGTTACACACTACTACAATTCACTGACATCAGCAATGACACACTTTCACCACAAGCCCCTGTTTAAATAGCAGTCCTAAAACCACTCACATTTTGTATCAAGACTGACAGTATGTCACCAGATAAGCTTATATTCCTTAATTAAGAGGACATACTACAACTTTTCCTTAAGTATCTCTTTCCCACCCTGCCTCCCAGCTCCTTTATCTCACATCTTTTATGAAAATAAAACTGTCATGCAACAGTTAATCCTTCCAGTATCACAAGCAGCTATCTTACTTTCTCAGTATGAATCAACACTGGCCTTATACTAATTTCTAAGGCTCATTTACAATGCAGCTGCATCAGTTCTTTCCTAGTTCATTTGCTTTCAGTAGGGGCTTCATTCTCCATTCAAATGACAAATTGCTCCAGCAACCACATATACACGTGGCTTCCTCAAGCCTGGCATTTTTAGGTTTAATAGAGCCTTTTTGAATTGCCGATGTTTTAATTACTATATGACAATATATACGCGTTAATTATGTTGGAAGACCTGTGCAAAGTATTGCAGCCAAGAACGGTGTTTTAGCTATTGAACAGAGTTCATACTGATTTGTTTCATCTCTGATGCATTTTCCTAGCAAAAAGCTTCTAAAAACATGAACTAAAAGAACATAATCCCTTAAACATCAGGAATAAACCCAACTCTGTTGACCTGAATCTGTTCCCATCAGCTTCCTTTATCTGAAAATTGGCACTCATGCTAAATGGACAATATATATAACAGCATTTAATGATTGGTGTTTTCTGGATAAGCTGCCTCTACTTTTCTAAATCACTCTAGAACTGTTTTTGTTAAAGTAATGATCTTATTCAGATATCACACCCTACTAAATACTTTCCTTCTTGCTCATTTTGGGCTGCCAGAATTCTTCATTTCAGAAGAAAGATGGCAGAGTCATGCCAGTTTCTCGACAAAATAACATCTTAATCTGTATCCTTGCTGAACTTCTAAATTGTATGAAGTGCTTGTGAAAACCATTATTGCTAGACATCATGATTACTGCAAGACAGAGGGGAAAGGAAGGAGATTCAGGACTGGAGCATGTTAGAGATGTGTACCTTGCCTGCATTTGCTATTAGCAAAGTGTAACATTGAGTATAATTAGTCAGGAAGCACGGGTCCTACTTCGTTCTGACACTGGCAGAAGCGCACTGAGGTGATGACTATCAACAAAGCCAGCTTGTGATCTGCAGCCATTAAAGGTGCACACATGCTGCAGCCAGCCTCCAAACTCTCATTCTTACTGCCTTTGCCATTCCTCTCACTTTTACTGCTCTTTTATTCATGTGACATTTTAAATTCACACAGGGTTCACAACCTTTATACAACACCTTCCACAGCCAAGGCTGTAGTCTCATTAGTTTCCAGAAACCTTATGTCAAAACTGATTTTAAAAACTAATGTTAGCATATAATTTTTAAGAAAAACACCCCTCAACATTAGAAAATGCAAGCATGACAGTTCAACCTAACTTACATAAAGACCCTCTGACTGTCTATAACAGAAACTCTTCCACTTTTCCCTTCAAACTAAACAAGTACATCCTCTACACTGGAACAGCAAAGGCAACACTTTTTTTTTTTTCCTTCTTGTAAATAAAATAATCGTTTATTTTTCCAAATTCAGGTTTGGTTTTACATCAGAGACAGTTTTACCAACACTGCGGTAAGTACTGGTGCCAGTTTATTTATCTAATGATTTAAGAGTAAGTTTTTATCACTCTGTAGATCTTTAGGTCCCAGAGCTTACATGGAGTTTCCTTTGCCCAAAGCAAGTACAGAATACACCAACATACAATTAAGGTAAGAAGTCAGGAAACAGTCATTGAAAGTTCACATGAAGGGCACAACAGCTTCAGGAAGAGAATGTAAAAAACAAAAACTGTTAAGTGTCAGTGAGTTTGGTTTGCCACCACAGCCCATCCCATGGTAACTCAAAACAAAGATCATTAGAGAGTCACAAAGCATACATAATGAAGTTTTAATAAAAACCAGGTGCGG
>NW_010402020.1:169222-174330 GCF_000710305.1 Buceros rhinoceros silvestris
GTTCAGCCTTATTAGATCAAAACCAAGTTACTGCATTCTGTGAGCAATAAGATCGTTGAGGAATGCCATAGATTTTATTCAAATTTACCATGTGTTCATATATTTCAAAAAACCCAAAACCTTACCCAACTCACATCATCTCACATTGGCACCTGTTTCCAAGCAAATCAGCAAACACTTTCAAATTCTTAAGGGTGGGGGGAAAAACCACACTTGACAATCTCAGGCTGACTATTTTTCCTAAAAGCACGCAGCAAATTGAAGACGCGCAATTTTTTTTGTCAAGATTGCTATGTGAGCATGCAAATTCAATGTGTCAAAAGGAAGAATGACTATGCTGAGTTGCATGGTTTGTAACATTCTTACTACTATAAACAAATTATGATAAATTACACAGGCTTTCAGTAGAGTTCATACAAACTCTGCCTTTAATACAAAAATATAAGAGTTCATCCCTGTTTAGAAAAATGCACCTCGAATGGATTGCTATAAGCTGTTCAGTTTCTAACTTTGGTATTTTGTCATTAATCTTTTCATGTGTTAATGCTTAACATTCCATTTAACTAAATCCAAATATCACTAAGGTTATAAAAAACAGTTTAACCCACCCTTTGACTGTTATGTTTTTTATTGAGCTTCAAGACACTAGAAAGCCTAAGCAGAACAACTTGTCAAATCTTTTTCCCCGGGTTAAACAAGCTCTGCACACTGAATTACCAAAATCTAGAGCATCATAAAGGTCTCTAATACTTGACTGTCTGAGTAATACTTTATTTGCCAAGTCTCCGTAGAAACCCGTTTACAACATTTCTCCTCACCTAATCAAAACAAATACAGCAGTCCTACTTCGCTTAAAATATTGTTGAAAAATACATTGGCTGTCTGAGGTTGGCAGCATCATTCTCCTGCCTCTGTTCTCAAAAGATGCTTTATAGATGATGGTCACAAGGTTTTTCTTGCACAGAAATAAAATTTCCTCCACAGGTTTAGTTTTTGAAGGACCCAAATTCCTCAAAACCAAGATCCCAAATAAAGTTAAGATATAGGCTGTAAACACTTCTTCAACACACTGTCATCAAGTATCAAAAACATGCTTCATATCATAAAAAATGCATGTTGTAGCCTTGAGACATTTCTAACAATAAATGAAGTTCAACACAAAACATCTAGAGAAAGAATAAACTTCTGGAGACAGGAGAGGTAACTACTGTTTGACTGACTCATTCCCCGCAGTACTTATGCAAATATACATTCTGTCCGCTAGGCTGAAAAACAATACACCACAAGCTTGGCACACCAGAACACAGAGTATTTCAAATCCAGAAAATGAAACACAAACACAAAGCACACACTGGTGCGAGAAGGAAGGCTAGTTCTGGGGAAGGCAGGTTAGCTCTGTTACAGGCATACTAAGACAAAAACCCAGCTATAGCACATCGTATTAATGCACATTCTTGAATATATTGGTAGACATGGTTGAATCTGATGCGAAAGGATTATCACAGCAAGCCCCTTGTGTCAGCAGCATGAAATCTGGAGAAAGCTGCAGTGATGACTTGGCAGATTCTTAGAGGTTTACCTATCAAAAGAGTGGAACATCCATGTCTTAAATGCTGCCCAGGAACACGCAGGAGAAGAACGAACTAGAGAAAATACTAAGAAAAATTAAAAGTAGTGATACCCCTTCCCTTCCAATGAGAAAAAAAAAAATGGTGGACCAGCCTGAAAAGCAGCTCTTGACATGGCATCTTTGAGAAAGGACATGATCTGAATTCCTTCTTTAGAGGATATTCTTTAAGTTCAATCTGTTACTTGCATACGATGCCACGAACAATTCAGGTTACATGTCATACTGATAGCAAATTTGAGATTCAGATAATCGCTGAAATCCTGATCACAATTTATGGTGACAATTTTATACTGAAAGTGTCAAGGAAAGAAGGAAAAGGTCTAGTTTGAATGAGCTATCAGGTTGAATTTGAAGAATGATCGACTTAGAAAAGGAGGAACAGAAGAAAGGAAAAGAAGAGGTTGCTCTTCCTCTAGGGTTCAGTTAACATTCAACTCCATAGCACTCCAGGAATGGCACTTTTCAGACCAAGACTATCCTTGAAAAAGCATGTGAAGATGATAAATTAAAATACTGCAAGCAACACTACCATTTTCTACTCTGTAGCTAGTTTCCAAACTCAGGAAGCACTACAAAGCATTTACCCTTGGCACCTAGAACACCCAACTAAAGGCAACAGAGTTTTATTTTCAAATAAGGAAGCTTAAAAGCTTTTCTTTCCAGCGGAAAGCTTAAGTACAGGGTTTTAGCAACCCTTAGGGCCAATGAAGCTTGACCAAAAAGTACATCAAGATTTAGCTGAGATATGTCAGTTTCCTAACCTTCAACACATTTTAACACAGTTACTACAAATCATATACAAGCTTATATAGATGTACACCTACATATAAATGAAGCTATTAAAACACAAATAGCAGAGTGGTCTGATTTATCTGTATCACAACTGCAGACAGCTCTCATGCTACTAGTTCATGTGAACTGCACACTTTAAACAATTTGACAGAAATTTGCCAATTTACAAGCACACACCCACTTCATCAAGACTGGTAAAGCTGTAAATAAAGTATATTAAAGCATTTTAGATGATGCACAAGATACAAGTATTGCATTTAAACTGCCTATTTTGGTTTATTTTACACTGACAAAATGAATTAGTAATTCGTGTGTTTAGAGAAGTCATAAACTTACCTAAATTCAGATGAGTACTTAGTTTCCTCTCCCAAGAGTCACCAGAAGTGTTTAACACAAGTCTCAGTGCAATCACAGAGCTTAACTTCATTAATCTGCAATTGCCTCCAACTCCACCCTTCCATCCAGTTAACGTACAAACACTTGGGCTGGGGGAATATCAAACCAAATTTTATTTACCGATTTGAAAAGTTCATGACAAATGTTTTGTTTTCCGTGATTACAAGAGTGTAACAAGTCACTAACACATACTTAGAATATCTATAATTTGCCTCGATCAGTAGTAACACAGCCGAATTGAATTATCAACTTTGTGCTTTAGCACTCTTCTTAACTAAATTCTTCACAGCCAGCTTCATGTATAAAGCTTTTAAGTTTTTAACTTAGGCTTATGGGGTGTTCCACAAGAAAAGCTCATCTCTTCTACCCTACAGACCCAGACAGACCGCTCAATCCAATAAAGAACGTCAAAGCAAAAAGAACTTTGTACTGTAACACTGCAATACCTAGTCAACTTCCAGTATTTGTGTAAGGTGAAATTCTGCATCTAGAACAAAGTCCAGATAAAAAACAAACTACAGCTAAACTAACTTCCTCAATCTCACGTAGTCAAGAAGCTTTGAATCTACAGATTATGTCTTATGTCTCTGCAGTTTATCCATGAAATTTCTCTTGCAAACGGTGTCCCAGATCCCATTTTGGCCAGTACAAAACTCAAAATATGTTCTTGAAGTACATTTGCAGCAGTTTCTGGCTTTCCAGGCACAAATCTCTGCGGAGGAATACTGTGGCTGCAGAAAGAGCAGTCCAGAATCACACCAAGAGGCCTGATAGGGCAAGTAACTGCTGAATCCAGCTCCTCGGAGAACGCCAGAGCTTGACACCCTGTGACATCTGTCACACTACAGGCATAGAACTGCTGAACTGAAACAGCAAGCTCACGGCAACAGAAGAGCAAAGGACTTGGCCACTGATTGCTAGTGAAGCACGCTAGAAGGGTGGACTTTTCTTTGTTAAGGTAGAGGCCCAGTCTTGCTGCAGCTGTTGAATATATCAGTGCTCTCTCCCAGTAAGCTGCTAGAAAGCCCCATTCCCTCCACAACACAAAACGTATACTTTTATCTCAGTCACTGCAGTGCAGTATCTCGTGGTTTAAACTCGTATCTGGTTACCCAACTGACCGACTAAGACACAGGTGCACACACATTCTTCTGCCACTTTAGTCACAGAGCAAGACAGCTAAAGGCAAAAATGTCTTAGGCAATCTCCAGTAATCTTTTTGCAGCAGTTTATCAAAGCCTCAAGTCTTTCTGTCCAGATGGGGATTACGGACATTTTCACCTTACTACTCAGACAGTATAACACCTCCAAAGATGCTTTGGGAGCATCACAAGAGGAGCAGCAAATGCCTGTGGCTTAAACCAAATAAATAATAATGAAAAATTAATCAAATCTTGAAGTGGAAACCTTCACCTACGAACATTAAAAACAAGACCTCTCAGCTCTCTGGTCAGCATGCATTCACCCTTTAGGTTCCTACACCAGGAACTCAAGTTGATTTTTCTCACCTGCAGTTGCATTGTTTGATTAATGGGCTGGATGCAGGCATACATGTACACAAGGCAGCACCAGATGGCCCGGGAACTCTGTTTTCTCAAGCATTTTGAAAATTGGATTTACTCCACAAGCCATCAGAAAGACACAACTAGTTGATCTTAAGAAAGAAAATCCTGAAACAAAACTCTGTTTCTCCAGTTTTCCTGGAAAAGAGGGCATGTTTATACAAATATTTAAAATAGTTGTCATTCTGGTTGAAACTTGTCTTTCTAATATAACTCGCAGATTTGGAGCTAAAAGCATATTTTCCACTGGAACTTTTTCAGCAAAATTCAGAACTGTTCATTTGTGCTTTCAAGACATAAATAATCTTCCACCTGCTTCTTAAAAAGTGTTGGTTTAGATCATGTTCTTAAATTGTTTCTTTCCATAAACGTGATAATTTAATTATTAAATCTCGTAAGGTTAATTTGGAAAACGCAACATGAAGTCAAATTTATCCACAGCTTGGTTTTCAAGTGAGAGAATAAACTAAAAATAATTGAGGAATTAGAAATGTCAGTTCAAATTTTTTATCTTTCTATTTTACTCAAGATAAAGAATTATTGAATTTGTACTAGCAGCAAGACTCATTTCTGGAATATTTATATTTACAATTAAACTCTGACCACTTGAATTTTATGCATCCCTGACAGATTAGGAAACCAGACTGCTCAACGCAACATCATTTTTCCTCAACAGCAGAGTTGTCTTTCACCTCACCTACAGTCAGCCTCAGAGGATAAGGAGTGTA
>NW_010402020.1:174382-182247 GCF_000710305.1 Buceros rhinoceros silvestris
TGTAGTGAAAGTCCTCCATCACAGGATATCCACATCCAGCAACGATCATTAAGATCTTTTCAGCCCTGGTTCTGTTTGGAACTCCATAGGTGGAATCTAGAAAAAGGCAAACTGCTCTAAAACTCCTAGAATCTTTCTAATTTCAGTTATTCATATCAATTCTGGCTCCTGTTAAATACCGAAAATAAAAACTAGAGATGTCTGGGTCCAGTCAGCAATAAATTAAATAACAGCAGCAAAATTTATACCGCTCATCATGATTTCAGTAAAATTAAGACTCATAAAACAAGTCTAACGTCTTCCTCCGTAAGACTACACTTCTATTGATTGCAGCAGTAAGGAACCTTAGAACATCCTTCTGCAAGATATTGCAAGACTTTGGCACAGACGAGATCTCGCCAATCTAGCCTGAGCTACTTGCCAGGATTTCTGTCACTAAACCACGTTGCTGCAGCAACTAAGCATTTCTTCCCCGCTTCATACTGACATTAGTGGGGCAGTCAAGGAGCACTCCCATAATCAAACTATGAGAGCAATAAGCCCATTAATCAAACAGTTCATGAAGTGATTATTTATACCCTCAAGGCCCAACTCAACAACACAGGCTTTCACAGCACTTTTGCCTTAAAGAGCTACCATGCCCTCTGTCAGGTTTTCCCCTACTGCTCAGCCCCTCACTTACGTCCCTTACTTATTTACGTTACCTTTAACAAATTTTTCACATTCAATGCTGCAAAAGCATTTTTTACAGTGAAACATCCCTCGATCTGATCCCCGGCCTGTCTTTCAGCACAGCCCCACAAACAGCTGAATTGGCACATATCTGCCTGCAGCACCAGGATGGGAACTAGAAACCAAGAACTCTTTGAACTCATGCTGAGCATGAAACACCTCTACTCTCAAAACACAGGCTATGAGCCAGTTCAACAAAAGTAAGCCTAAGTATTACTAAAATAGATGTGCGTAGTCCATGACAGGCAGATTAAAAAAAAAACCTCCATCAGTAAGGGAAAGGATGACAGGAGCCAGCCAGCAGCACTGTCAGTGCAACCCTGAAGGGTTCTACTCACAGTCACTAACCGGACAGTTTTCCCTGGGAGGCAACTAATAAAATCACTCCTGCTGACCTTCACAAACCTGGCACAGTAGCCGAAGATGATGGGTCTTGTTGGGTGTACAAAGTGATTTGCATTTCTTGGGGATGCAGAACTACATCACCAGACTGCAGCTGAATTCAGTGAAATCACAGGACACACACAGAGAACAGGAGTTTCACTCACACTCACTAGGTCAAAGATAGCCCCCTGGATTTCAGCAGCACTGTAAGAACTCTGGTGGAACAACAGAATAACAACTGGCCGTGAGCTCTCAGTGTAATGCTACAACCAAGAAAGTAGATATGAGCCATAAATATGTAACAAGGAAACATTAAACAGGGAGCGATGCCATTTCACATAACGTTCAGCAAACCACTGCACCAACATTGCTGTACCCAGCTCAAACGTCTCCACATTATGCACAAAGTCAGAAAAAAGCTACGAAGAATAATTTTGAGCTCGAGAAGTATCTGGAAATAAATTTTGGTTTTATCTCTTTAGACAGTCAAAGACAAGGCTAAGAGGTGGCTTTCATGTGTATTTGACATATCTTCCTGTGGATAATATTTTTCCCCATAGTCCCAGGACTGTTTGTCGCATACCTGCTCAGGTGCCAAGACAGGGGATGACAGGGACCATAAAAATAACAGATAAAGTACAAGGCCTGTTATTCTGAGAAGTTCACGTACAACTTGAATAAGTAACTGCTTCTCATTAAAGACTCTTAAAGGTAGAGAAACTAATGAGATGCATGGAAGTGCTGATGCTAAAAAGTGACAGGCTTAAAAAGCATCCTTGGAAGAAGTTCTAGAGACTGATCAGGGAAGGGGAACAGATTAAGTGTTCACAGCTATCCTTTCTGACCTGAAACAAATCTACAGTTCCGAATCTCCTCAAGCCACCCATATGACTCGCTCTTCAGTATAACAAGTGATAGTCCAAATGATATCAAGGCAGTCAACAAACAGTCAACTGACTTCCATTTAACATCACAACAGCCTTAACGAAAGGTGTTAATAGGAGTAACAGAACAGAACAGAGACAGCTGGCTCTGCTAGCCACTTACCCAAAGCAAATTTCTTTAGCAAATGCTGTAGCTCTGACAGAAGTGGCAGTGAAACTGCCACAGCTTCAGGGGCAGGGTGGAGAGATACAAACAGGTAACAACAATCATATTAGTGATCTTCTGCAAATCCTGCATTCTAACAATTCCCTTTGAAAAATAACTGCTGGTGAAAACAAGAAGTCCTGTTAGTACATGTAAGTTTGTATTCATTTAGGCCATCAGAAAACCATCTTGCCTGCTGCTTCCCTACTGAAGCACAAAAAGGAAACGTGTGTCATAAATCCCAGCTACCCCAAACATTAATTCATTCCATCTCTTAATGCCACCTGGAACCAGCAGCCTCACAAGAGCTTTTGAGATAGAAAAGTTGCTTTGAATAACACTGTAAATTCATTCACCTCTGAAACCAAAGCTACGTGCTTGCCTCCCAGCACTAACTATGGTGCCCGTTTCTGCATTTATAACCTATGCTTCAGCGGTAAAAACAACTCCACACTTGTTAGCACTGTGGGTTAGTTTCACGTATAGACAGAAAGAAGTACACGCATGAACACATTTTCTCATCAGCCCTGCACCCAGTCTCCCACTCTTTGGTTCGTCTCTTGAAGAGCTTCCACTACCATCTGTGCAGAGGCAGAGGTTACCCAAGGTTGGAATTTCACAGAAGGTATTTTTCAAGTAAACCAGGTCATAGTATTGGAAATAGTCAGTGGTTGCATCTTGTGCCTCTGGAACTACACTGAATTCATATTTTGCCTTCAGGGACATTTTTTCAGCACTACAAACTGATGTTGGATTTCACAGTGTCAGTCAACTATTTGGCTGTTTGCTTCCACTGGGTGCTTTCACTTTATGTTCGAGACCACAGAAGCAAAAGAACTTCTTATTCTCTCTCACCCGTATCATCTCTGCAGTGCAGACAGCCTATTGCACTCTTTTACAAACTAGTTTCAAAATTTGCAGTTTTCTAAGCCTCACAAAAGAGAAAGTGGGAGAAAAGCTTTTTTCCACATACATACCAGGACTTGGAGCCTGACCCAAAACTTCCGCGGGAAAGCAGGCAGCACTGTTCAGAGAGCTGCTCTCTGTAGGGAGAGCTCACCAGGCCTGGGACTGTTCTCAGGATCTATATTTGGTAGCTCCCACAAGTCATTTAGTGCTGCCCTAGTCTTGACAGCCTTATCCTGTTAATGAGGTTAATGCATATGCAATAAAGAGGAATTTGTACTTTTAAAATATTGCCCTATCTTCCTTAAACCTAACCACTCATTTGCCCCATAGCTTGCAAAAAAGCAAGCATTTCTAGCACTCAGATTACTGGAACAGCTGGGAAAGTTCTCTGCTCCTGGCATTACACAAATGCTGAGAAACTGACAGCTGTAACAGGGAAAAATCTGCTTTATGAAACATTCCGATTAACAATATTTTCTATTTATGATCAACAAGAACTTTTTGCTTTGTCTAATGATTTTTCAGACTATGATCATACACTGGAAATGTCATCAGATGATCCATTTCCTTCTGTCAAAGTAAGATGAAATTCTTCTAGAAGAAGTATTTCTATCAGTACCTAATACCATAACATGTAGGGGAAGAAATCAAGGTCCCCTTTCCCAACCATAACCACAACCATATTCTTAAAGCAAAGTCTTCACAAAACAGCTGAACTTTTTTTAAAAATACATTATGATCAAATTATAAGTCAAAATACATCGAGTGTTTACTGTGAAAACACATAAAAATCTGAGCACACTAACTAAAATGAGAATATCTGCTGGGAAATTTCGACAGCAGCAAACAAAACCTACTTGTTTTTGTTTCACAGTGCTGAACTTTTCCATTCCCACTTCCCTTTGGGAAATTCAGTCATCAACTTCCGTCTATTTTTTGCTAATACACAGACAAATGCTCAAACTCTTCCCTTATTTCACCCATATTTTGTAAACACCTATACTTTCTAAAGGAAAGGTTTTACTATACGATAAATTTATAATGCAAATCATGCATCAACATGCTACATAGGAAAAAAGCAATTGTAAGCAAGAGCAGTAACAGAGGAGATGGCTCAGAGAATTCAAGAGGAAAAAAGAAGTGAAGGCAGTAACCTCAGCTTGTTTCCAATTCTAAATTTAATACGATTACAAAAATACTTGTACAGATTTCCTCATAGATCGACCTCTTAAAATATATTAAGCACCATCCACGAACTACCAAAATCCATCAATTAAAAAAAAATTTCCCAAGTGTCTACTGTTTATAACAAGCAATCTAAGTACTGTGGCAAACATTTTGATGCCCCAAACGTTCCCTTATTTTCACAGTTAAAAACAAGGGCTTGATTTCCAATTGTACAAGTTTTGCCACAGTTCATTCAACAGAGAAAAGCCAACAGTGAAATATCACTGTATGAGGGGAGGGGAGTGAAGGAAGACAGAGCAGGCATACAGGCAGCTGACAGCTTAAGCAATCAGCTTAAAGGAGAGATGGGAAAGTGCTACAGTAAACATTTAAGGGTTTCACTGGCCTCTGCGAAAGGAATCAGCGATCTCCACCGTCTTAGTAAGTGGGTCCCCCCATTAAAAATAAAACCCATAAAAATTAACATCTTCTAATTAACTGTTAGACAAGAACAGAACTCAAACGGCAGTGCTGAGAGCTGCAGGCAGAATTAATTGTGCGAGGCAGTTACTGGGCAGGTATAGAGCCACCCTGCCACTCGGTGTTCCAACCTGCAGCCCACAACACAGCCCTGGCAGACGAGACTCAGGGGCTCAGGAGCAGCCACGATGCAGGGCTGGGAATGCTCCTCCTCGCAGAAAGGGGATGGTGGTAACACGTAAGAAAACATCCTGCCACCCCCTCTCTTCATTGCTGAACAGCACGGAAAAAAAAAAACACCCCACCCTAAATCAAGCCCAATGCATGAAATAGCAGGAAGAGAGAGCAAAAGAAATCAAGTTTTCACACAACCAACAAGTTACATGGCTGCTCTATTAAACCAGCTCTTCCCTCCAGAGCTACAGCAGGACTTCTGAATTCACACAGACAGACATCGGCATCCAAAGACTGCAACGTGAGAAGGTAACTGGATGCTGTCCTCTGGACTTCGCACTTCCAGGGCACTGCCTATCCTACTGATATGACCTATGCTGAAGAATACGACCACTCTTATTTCCTTAATTCAGAGAGATAACAGACTCATCATTCATCATCTCTCATGGAGAGGTCATTATTTGGGAAGAATTTTTATTCAGTAAGTAGCCTGAATACAAAGCCTGCATACTGGGGATTTGCATCTCCACTGAATAGCGATCTTTGTTGCAACACGACGGTTGTACAGAGTACTGGTGTTTTCAGATCTGCTTATAAAAATGGAAGTTATTGGGTTTGGTGTTTTTACATAAATGCAAGCCCTCAATTTAAAATCATACCACATCACAGCTCCAGGAACCTCTAACAAGGTATGAGTTAATTAAATGACAGAAAAGAGCCTTGACCGATTCTGAATGAGAACAAGGGAGAAGAAGGAAAAACTTAATAGAACTGTTCCTTTTCTCAGAAAATGTGGAACACAATCCACTTGCACAGTTAAAACAGGCAACACTTAGACATGAAGTAATTTTGTTCAGACTTAACACCAACAAAAAAGATGTAATGCAGTTAGCATGTTTATTTTATCAATATTAAAAGTAGAATTTGTTCACAGCCTAGGGTAATGTTAAAACTTAACACGGCCAACTGAAATTCCTTATTATCTAATCCACAACCTACACAGCCCACATAGTGAAATGTATGCAGTAAGAAACTCTAACTTTCAAAATGGGAAGTGGTTTCCTTGTTTAGTCTCAATCTAGGCATTAAAAGAAATTGGTATTTTCCCAGTCAAGACTGTTAAGCTACAAACTTCAAGTTTACATTTATATATATATAAACCAACAAAAATAACACATATAATCAATTACCAGTACTACAAAGAACTACTGTGAAAAGCATTATTTTCAAACAGCCATGAAGAATTCATCTTTGGATAAGTTATCCTTTGAAATAATGTTGCAGTCTACAATAATTTAATTACAGTTGTAATATTGTGCTTTTCTAACTGCATATTTGGCACTTGTATGTTCATTTGAGTCCAAGGGACCTACACTCTACAGATGCTTGTTTAGAATTATTTTGTTTACTTCACAAACATTAAATTGGATCCTCCATTAGGATTTACAGGCTCTGTTTATCATATAAACTGTACCACATGTTATTGTATTTCATAATTTTAATACATCTCAATGTGTTTGTCAGCATACTAAAAAAAAAAAAAGAGAAAAGACAACATTCGGTATTTGTTTGTATAAACTATCTGTGGTTCCGTAACAACAAGGAAGGGAAATAATCTGGATCTGTACAGATCAAAATCAGCCAATATAAATTAACTCTTAATATTTTTCAGGCTTCACGGCTGGACTCTGAAGCTGGAACTTCAACAAATATTGCAAAATAATCTCATCACAATATGGCTAATGGTCCAGGACATATTTAAATTGATGCATAGAAATAAATGGAAATAGCAAGTCAAATGAAGAGCAGATGGTCACTCTGAACACTTCATTACTCTCCAACCCTTTAATTTCTAATCCAGAAAAAATAAAAGAACACTTACCATAGTCTGCACTGGAAAACAAATACTAAAAAACCATGAGTTTCTCAAGTCATTTAAAATACTAACGCAGCAACACTGTACATACCGTTGACAGCTGTTGACTTCACCCTCCTAGCAAAAAATAAACTATCTGTACTTATCCTTACATTTTATTTTGCAAAGAGTTTCCAAATTTAATGATGTACATGTTCTCCCTTCTTGTCTCAACCTCCTTCCCACACCATTTGAGTTTTCGGGTCTATTTTTGCTGTCTCATATGAAAACATGCATTTTTAAAGCAAGGAACTTTACCCTTTGAATTAACTATTTCACCAGTCTCTATCAATGTTCCCCTAATATTTGCTCCACAACTGGGATCGTTCAGGACAAGTGGTCACCTGCATCATTTGTGCCCTGACATATAGCACTTTGCTAGTCAAGCTGCCTGAATGAGTTGCTGAGCCAGCCACAGATCCCTGGCCACAGCTGGGAAACTGTATTTTCATGGGGAAGAAATGGAACTGAGGAGTATTTCAAATTTCTGACAACTGCAGAGAAGCACACAAATGATCTAAAGTGGTAAAAGGGAAAGGGACAGAGAACAATGCTCAAGGCCCAAACCAGAAGTAAGCAGACCTCTAGTGCTCTTTAAAATGCCTCCCAGAAGAGATCCTCCACAGTGACCTGTTTCACAGCTTGTTTAGCTGCTCCTGGGATGCAAAGAAAACTGCTTAAACAGAGTGGGGTAAAAAACCCCACAAACCTAATAGAAATCTGCTCTTATTAAAAAGGAAATTCAGTAGGTATTATGCTAGTACTACAGAAGATATCCACACGTATAGAGAATTGCTCAGGGAAAAGGCTGCACAGGAGAAGGGTGGGTGGAAATGGTTGGGAATTTAAAAACAGCAGCCCTGAATTAGAAAATGGACTTGTGCTTGGAGAAGGAGACACTAAATGAAGCCAGCCTCTCAGAAAAGTCACAGGAAAAAAAGAAATTTACAGAGGCACTACAAGTAGAAGCACAAGGAAGCACACGATGAAGAAAAGCATGGCACAGGGCAGCAGG
>NW_010402020.1:182355-184943 GCF_000710305.1 Buceros rhinoceros silvestris
CAGGAATAGAGTTATCTGTCCTCTCTCTATTTCAGAAAAGAACTGGATAGAAAATACATTCCATATTTTATATAACATTTCTAGTTTCTTCAGCACTTCAGCCTGTTTATTGCTGTGCCATTTTCTGCAATACAAACAAAACTAGTCCTCTGCTTGCTCTTCTGTATGGGCTGCACTTCCAACATCTGTTCCTATTTCATGCCTCATAGGAACTTTTACATGCCCAGACATTCTTTTTCCTCTTCAGGACCACTGTTAAGAGCCTGAAACTACAGGTTTGCTACCCAGCAATCTACTCTAGAACACAACCACTGGAAAAAACCCCAACATATTAGGTGTACATTTTTTACAAACACCCCATATCTTCCAACTGTTCTGAAAGTTTCTTTATTGATCATCTCCATTCAAATCCATGGTGGTCTTCAGAGTTTCTCCAGTGTTCATGACTGTGTAAGATAAGTCCAGTGCAAACAGCTCCTACTGAAATGTATTTTTGTGCTAAGAGACAATAGGCCCAGCCACACTGACACTGCACAGGGTTAGTTTCCTAAGCATAGCTGTGTTCTAGTCCATTGTAAAAAGCTTCCCGAAGAATGCATACAACAACCTTATGTTCTCCTCATCTCTTCAAACACAAGCTCTCCATCACAGAATTAGTACCAGGCGCTCATACTTCGGTCTTCGTAGTATACTCATCATTGGTTTTCTCTCCCTCACTGCCTGTCATCTCTTTGTAGCAGCAGTCCTGTTACGCTGTCTATCTGTATTGCATTGAAAAATGGCACTGGTTTCCATAAATAACTAATGGAACTCACAAGCAGAATTTATCTAACATATGCCAGAACAAAACACTGTTCACTGTCTCCCTCTTTTACTCTAGACGTTGAAACATCTTTTATCTTCTTGTAGATTTATTGGGGATGCTTGGTGAGCACATCAAGAGCCTAAAATGCCCTCTGTTATCTCAAGACACTAACACCATGCATTTCTGAAGCACGGCTGCAGTCATATGTGCATACCTCATCTCATTCCGAGGCTGTGTATGTCCCTGATTCTGTATGTGATTCTACTGTGAATGCTTTCCACACACCTTCACTGTACACAGCATCGCGTCAAAGTATATGGTACCTGGATAACGTAATTAAAGGCCGCTGCCAAAAGACAACACATTGGCTTCTAGCTACTGTTACCTGATCAGAGTTGTAAGGTAATGAAAAGGCATCTCAGCATGAGCTGCAGAAGCAAAATGCCCAACCCCTTCTAAAAATGGAGCTTGATCAGTTTATGAAGGGAATTACAGGTGCTGGTGCCCACAGCAGTTCATGCATGAGAGACCTTTCCAGTGCTGCAAACATGCTTTTAACATTTTCCAGCAAGTACTCCAGTTTTATATTATTGAAAGGTAACTTCTGCATGAAGAAGGCATATCATCAGTCCCATAAGTGATAAAAGCTTTAATGAATTAATAAAAAATCCTATTCCCCATCTGATGTAACATACCTGTTTGGGTTGGGGGTAACTCTTCAGTTAGGAGGCTCCAGAGAATGACTTTAATCTCAGTGTCTACAGGCATATTAGTGCATTTCTCTAGAGCTAATATTCCCGAAATGTCATTAGGAAATCATGTGATATGTAAAAGAAAAAAAATGAGTTGTATTTCTCTCCCAATATTTATAATTTTAACAAGTCAACTACATTAACCAATAATTACAAGATGACTACTCAAGAGTTAATTAACATTTATATTTGATGTAAGCATAGAGACCAGATAGCAAATTTTGTTATGTTTGTGTTACTCCAACAAGAAAAGGATACAACACATAGAAGATTAGAGACTAGAAAAAGATATTGAAGAACATTTACTATCCCTGTCCTGAAGTGTTTCCATAGCAGCCAAAACAATTATTAAAACAGATGGACTAAAGGAAAGGCAAAGAAATAATACAAAAGCTACTCATCTGAAAAAAAAATATTTAAGGAGTTATATTTGACTCATTCTTTAATCGTTAAACACCATCTAGTTTCTAATACATTGCACAGGTCTTTGTAATGATGTTCACAGTAGCACAGAAATTTATCAAAACAAGGAGATTTTTAGAAAGGAGTATTTGTGACAGACAACATGTTGACTCCTGTAGCTTCATGTCACTGAAAATGTAAGGTATCCTATATCTGCTTTGCAATCTGAGGATTTCCACAGTAAAGTAAGCTTACCATTTGTTCCCTCTTTTTTATCACAGATTACACAAACCGAAGAATGCCCCATATGTGTTCATTCCCCTCCTGCCCTCCCTCAACTTATCACAGAACACAGTTTTGAGTGGCATTAACAAAAGGGACATTAATTCTTACTACTCTGGACAGTCCCACTGAATAGCCATCTTTCATACCCTCCCTTTAAGCTTTCATAAGATGCACTGAATTAAAAATCAGAGACCCCATTTTTAAAAATGCCAACAATCATGTCTTAAAGTCAACAAAAATTTGGCTTTTTGGCCTCATCTGAAAGCCATCTATAGACTGTTCCTTTTACATATGAGCTAGCAGGCATCATCACCACTGTGTAAATGTCAATGCTCTTTCGCTGC
>NW_010402020.1:185038-187937 GCF_000710305.1 Buceros rhinoceros silvestris
TGTAAGAACACAACATCATCCATAACCAGTTTTTCTTTCCTTAAAGTCATGAGTCCTCCGGAAAAAGAGAAACAGTATTGTTTTGACAGCAGCAAGCAAGTGGCCTTCCATCTGCCTACAGCTGAGTTACAAAATCTAAACAAGTAACAGCCTCCCCATGCAAGTGAAGATGCAACAAAAGAGAAATTAAACAGGTTCTCAATGGTAAAAAGAAATACACTGATACCTGTGTGAGAGTGAGGAAAGGACACTTTCTAAGGTAAGTAATTCTCTCCTTGTGACAGTTCTTATAACTAGATTGCAAATGTGCAGACGTGGTCTCAGGTCAAGAGGAAGTAATAGCACCATTTATGTTTCCCTTCCCATGGGAAATCACCCCACAGCAAGAGAACGGGTCAACTGCCACTCACTCCTATACAACCGATCCAACCTTAATAGCATCTCACATTGAATACAGGGCCCTGAGGAGCTCGTGGGTTTAAAAAGCCATCCAGTGCATTATTCTATTTAGAAAGAATACTTTCAAAGTACATGACTCTTGCCTTAGGGGCGAGCAAAAAAGCCAGCATCATTAAGCAAAATTTCATGTGAGAAGCAGAGTAGAGAAACCATTATCCAAGGGGATCTGCAGTGCTCAGAATAATTTTATGTTGACATTTGTATGGGCATAGCTGAGTAAGAAACAAGTTCAGGAAAACCAGAGAACACCTACAAGTGAAAGTGTACACAGCACAGTCAGAGAGCAGGCAGGCAGGTAGAGTAGTCTGAGGGCAGAGGACACGCATTAAAAAGAATAAAGTGCAAATGTCCCAGAAGGAAGTGGGCGTGGAAAGGCAGATAGAGAAGAAAGGTGACTCTGGTCACAATATTGCTATACAGCCCGGAAAAGAACAAGCTAAAGGAGGACAGCAGATTTCTATCTCTGTTACCACCACAAGCAGACAAGAGCTTACCGGATGTGCAGTTTTCTAATACAGATGCTATCACATAAATGACATTAACCTCAAAGATAGTTACCAACCTACCAAGGTAAGATTCCAACACTACCATCAGCCTCCACATATGAGAAGATACTGTGGCAGAACCTGATACAGCTAATCTGGAAAAAAGTTTCAGGGCTTTAGCTTTACTTGAATATTAAAAAAAACAGAACCCCAAAAAGTTGTAGATGTAAGAGTATCATGTCCTAGTATCAACAAATTCTTTTTTCCATTGGAAAGACAACTGGGGTCTAATGTAAGCAGGCAGCAGAAAGAGCACATTTGACACATGCCAGTATTTCTTGAAGTAAATGCTTGTGAACACAATCAGCAGCATGGTAAAGTTCTCTGTGATTATCTACATACTTGGCTTCATGGGTAAGCTGCGCACTGGTGATGAAGCCCACACTCCCTCTCTTTCCATAAAAATCTGAGCTGAAATAAGAGAAACCACCATACACTATTTTTTTTTAATGGAAAAAATGCTACTCAATTTATTCAGCTTAACCAGTCCTGTACCACAGCTTCTCCATACTAAAGCACATTCCATTTCAGGCATTAATTTCATAAGCTCTAGAGCTGCAAAGCTCAGAGAAACTTTACCGATCAACTTCTATAAATGGTGCAACGCCTCTTTCAGTTTTTCTGACTCTCAGTGTGGGTGTTACTTTCCATGAAAGAAAGGGAAAAAGCTTGAGAAACAGCTCTGTAATTCAACAGAACAGTTTTTAATCCTCAAAACACTGTCAGCTATTATGTGCTCCAGAGTTCACAAACAGCCCAAGCATTTCAAGTGAAAAAACCCCACCAATTTCTCACCCTGTCACCCTGGACAAATGAACTACAACCACTACGTATGCTGCTCGCACTCTGAAAACACTGGCAGTCTAGGCTTCATTTGGAGGTCAAATTCAAGCAGGAGTGCTCCACCACTGCTTTACTGAACCAAGCAGATCCTTCCATATACTTTCAATACTCAAGGACTACAAAGAGTGACATTACCTCATTTTCTGATGCTTCAAAACCTCAGACCATCTTAAACATGCTCTACAGCAAAACCTAAGCTCTGATAAACCAGAGGGAGTATAACCATAAGCAAAATATTTACCGAGCTTATTTACATAGACTTCTGTAAGTAAATCCTCACCATGCTGACAAGATTCATGAAGTCTTCTTTAGAAAAGATTTGTGCAGAGATGTTAGAAGGACTGCAGTAAATTGCGAAGGAGTTGTGAGCAGAGAAAACACATTAGCATTTCCAGTATCTGGAAATGTGTGATCTAGACAGTAAGATGAGGGAGGCCTGGTAATTGTGCAGCAAGTATCTCTAGGTGGCTCCATCCACATACTTCTATATTCACTTGTGCAAGTCTTACTCCATCTCTTCAGTTTAAGTAGAAACCACAGGGTTGACAAACTCCATGTTTCAGTGAAATTATGCCAATATATACAAATAATTATTAATCTGAAAGGCACCTAACAACATTCAAAAGGTACTCTGAAAAAAAACACTCTTTTACGCTACTGGAGATTAACGTAGTCCACAGTTGAGTGGGTTGTTAATGCTATTAGTAAAGTTTCCCCACCCGTTTTTGTAGAACAAGCTTAATGGGTGGTGATTATTTGGGGTGAAATGGAAAGATTAAATGTTTTTCAAGTACGATAATCTTAAATACTATTTCATGGAAAACCTGGTTTTCAAGAGGGAGGGGGAAAGGTCAGCAAAAAAGGACAGGTGTCGAGTATTTGAAAGCTGTGGGAAACGCCTGTGCGGCAAACCCCAAACTCTGTGAATTGGTAATATACACCGTGCAGCTGTCTTTAAGAGAGAGAAAAAGACACACAACGGGCTCCGGAGACGCCGAAACAACTACAAACACGTCCCAACTTCACCAAGCAGACAAACACGCACACAGCTC
>NW_010402021.1:0-3927 GCF_000710305.1 Buceros rhinoceros silvestris
ATCTTGATGTTTTCATATCGCCATAGGTTATTGCTGGTGCCTTGCCAAAGCCGTCAAGCCGAACCATCTGGGTTTGGGAAGGTTCTGCACTTCCCAGGGCTGGGCTCCATATGGGCAGCGCGGCGGGCGTCCCTGCCCTCTCCTGGCCCGCTGTGAATCACACTGATTGTTATTCAGGTGGGATGGCCCGGTCATGAACTGCACTAATCAAAAAACAAACTGCACCAAAACACTGAGGCTCACACACAGGCTCGGGCCTCCCCCTGACCTCTGTTAACCAGCCGCTTCCAATGGATGTAATGCAGGTTGTTCTTCTGGATTTTTGCACCTTCCACAGTTACCAGACATCTGTGTAAATCCCCACCCCCTCGTGTTGGGCATCAGGGTCAGTAATGTTCAACAATTCAACGTGGGAAGTCTCGCTGAGGAAGTACCAGGCCATAAATTTCCTCCAACAAGAGCCACCTATCAAGCTAAGCCTTGTTAAGAAGCTTCCCAGATATTAATCACAATAAAGGCCGCCGCTCCTGTACCGTTGTGTCCAGAGAATGAAACAGTTGGAGGCTGCAAAAAAAGGTTTCTCCCTTCTTTACCCTTTAATATCGGAGCCGTTGTCATTTCGCAGGCAACGCCAGCGTGCTGGTGAGCAAACGCCCCACTGCTTTAAGCTCATAATGCTGTGAAAAGCCATCACAACTCACACCAGCAGAGCCCACTGCTTTCCCCAGGACAGCAGCCTCATCTGCCCCAGTGCACAAAGGAAAAGGTTCCTTCTGCACCTCACGGCTGTGTAACCTGGTAGGAACGGCGTGCAACCGCACCCCAAAGCCAGATGTACTTGCCAGGGGCTGCAGGCTGCCACTGCCTGCCACTGCGTCCCAGGCACTGCCGTTCCAGTGCCATTAGTTACTCCGCGTGCTTTTGCGTGTATTTAAACATGTATGTGTTTGTGTGCCTGCCTGCGTCTGCCAGCGCAAGGGACTTTTGCAGGTCTCAAGATGCCACAGCTGAGGACAGCATTTGAGGTTTGTGCTGGTGCTGGCTCGCACGGGAACGCACCCTGGAATGGGGCTTGGACTTTGCGTTGGCAGTTCCAAACGGTCCTCCCCAAACAGCAAAGCGTGCTCCAGCGTTTGCCGTATTTGCTCCCATCTCCAAATTCAAAAGGGGATAAAACAGCGTCGTTACCAGAGATCAAACTGCTTTGGGAATGTAACTTCTGATGGCTGGCTTCATTTATTCATAAATGAGAGCATATATCAGGACTGGAAGAGCCTGAGAAGATACAGCAAACTAAGGACTTGGAGACCCATTTTGCTTTGTTGATTTTAATTATTTAAAAAATGATCAAACCGTAAATTATCAAAAGTACATAGGCTCCAGTCTGCCAGCTATGACTAAAGAAAAGAGGTGGCTGAGGTGGGAGAGAGTAGGGCAACGCACAAACAAAACATGGTGTTTATCTGAAAAGAAACATCCCAAGCCTAACTCTCTTCGCGATAAAGCCACGGTCCTTCAAAGACCCGCACGCGCACTTTGCCTGTGCGGGGTGAACAGCCGGCCCATTGATTTCAGAGGCAGCAGGCACGCTGCGCAAAGTTAGAGCAGCCCCCAACCTTTGCAGAACCGCAGCCTAAAATGAATTTATGCTCTTTTAATGGAGATAAAGACAGAAGGCAAGAACATAACTCAGTGAGGCAGTTCTGCTCCATCTTTCCCTCCTTGCTTAAGAACAACTTTCTTCCCTCGGAAAAAAGCAATAAAAGCTCAGGCCCTTGAAGCACTTGTGGTAAGAGCCTCATCCCTTTCCTTGGACAGAGAGCAGCTGGCTGGGTAAGGAGCAGCCCCGCCAGTCGAGGGAGAGGATGCTGCGATGCTCACAGAGCAGATCCGTTCTCTGAAGGAGAAGATATAACTGTTATTATCCTCTTACAGCATTTTTGCTTGGGGAAAGGAGATTTTGCAATAGCTGCAGATCCGTGTGTGCAACACGCACCCCCCAGTCTTTCAGCACAGGTGCAGGGAAATCTGGGACCCTCCAGAGCTACCTTCTGTCTGTGGTGGGAGCATGAGCAGTTTGGTCTGCTAAGCTCACGCTCAGCCTCAAGAGGAAAAAAGGGGGCTCCCCTTCTCATGCAGTTTAGAAAACCGCTTGATCCCCCAGGCTGACCGCAACAGGAAGGGGCACACATGTGCCACCGGCCATGCCAAGCACCCAGGGCTTCTCGGGGTATCTTGGCACCCGCAGAACACAGGTCACCCCAACTTCCATCACAACCGGGGCAGCAGGTGAAGCAGTATGTTGCGATAACTCCGGCTATGCCTGGCAAAGCGAGGGTCTCCCTTCATTAGCCCGTTGAGGAATGCGGGCTGATGCCGCGTCCCCTTTTTACCCCCACAGCTCTGTTTTTGTGAGGTTGGCAGAAACTGACACTTTTTCTTTTGCTTAATTAAGTTGTTCAGAAGAAGGCTGGTCAAACAGTTGCGTCTACGTGGGGAGTCTTGAAGTGAAGAGAAAGCGGTGGGCGTTGCCAACATAAAAAGGGGGATTCTGTTATTGTTTGGGTGTAGACGGGTCATTTTTTCAAAGTTACTGCTGCCTGAGTGACCACAACCCTGCAAGCAGCAGCAATGAAAGGACACTAAAGCTGCTAAATGCAGCTACCTTGGGCTCTGAAGTGTAAAAAGAAAAAAAAAGAAGCCAGAAAGTAGGAGCACTTATTTTCTCCCTCTGGAGAAAGCGTGAACTGATTTCCATACAGTGCAGTGAGAATTAGAGCAGGTCCCACTGAGTGTCCTATTCCAGGGGGGCAGATGACAAAGCTGGTACCAGGGGAGTCCTTGTAGGCACCCTGCTAACTGTCCATCCCCATCCCTGCACAACAGCCTGTTTCTTATTCATCCCCAGCCAAAGAAAAAGCCCTAGGAACAATTACCAGCCACTTTAAGTCCACCTGGCTTTCCGCAGAAGCCTGCCTGAACTTCCAAGACCACTGGTATCCCAAGCCTGAGGGGTGTTTTTCATTTTTGGGGAGTCCAAAGGCAGGCCTTTGACCCTCAGAGCTCACCATTACACCCAGCTGCAATGTCTATCGGCTGTCTCATGTTCTGAACTAATTACTGACATTTTACTGCATGGGTTTCAAGCCCAGCGTGACCGGGCTTCTAGTACAAGTGGCTGAGCAAAGTGTGGTTCTTACCACCACGGGCACAGCTCTTTCCAGGCAGCCTCAGGAACCCAAATTTAACCATTGCTGTGGTGTAAAGCTAGGCTTATGGTGCACAATGTGTGGTTTATGCACAGCTTGTTACATGGTCAGCACCCAGGGGTTATGACTTTATAGCCATGCATTAGCATCAAGCTGGCATTTTTAATTGAGACCATGGATCAGAGGAAGGCACCTGCTCTGCCTCAACAGTAGTCAGAGCTGTTTGAGGTTGTAGTCCAGTCTCAGCAGTGCGTTTTTCAGGAGCTGGAGGTCCATGTCTCCTTGTGGTCCTCAGACCCACCACCTGGTCACACTGGCTCAGATGTTTAGTTATCTAAAACTGAAGCTGCTGCACAGGATTTGGAAAGGCTCACACCTCCATTTGACTAGAAGCTGGTATGGGATATATGTCTTTGATCCAACCAGCATGTTCTCAAAATCTAGTGATTTTCCCATCCAGGGTCTTGGATTCAGGCTGAAGGTCCTGACCTTTCCTGAATCTGCAGCCCTTCTCTATCTAAAGAGCACTTCAAAATGCCTCCCTCTCTCTCCTTCCCACTGCATAGACTCAGAGGAGCAAAACACCCAGTGTCCTCCATGTGCCTGGAGCCTGCTGCCAGATCCCACTGGACCCCCAGGCTCTCCAGGGGCTGCTCCATGAGGGCACACAGGAGACCCGCAGCTGCTCCTGATGGCTACGGCAGCCGGCGTTTCTATT
>NW_010402021.1:4076-5749 GCF_000710305.1 Buceros rhinoceros silvestris
TGCAGACAGCAACTTTGTTTTATTCAAGGTGCCTCTCCTTCCTTCCTTCCTTTCTTCCCTCCTTCCTTCTTTCCTTCCTCCCTCCCGCCCTCACCGGTTGGAGTTGGCCGCAGGTTTTCATGCAGCGCGTGCACAGCCCCTCGCAGCCCTGCGCTCCAGCTGCTGGTGAGAAAGAGCCTTTTTGTTTGGCCGAGACTCCACCGACATGATGTCTTTACTCCCAGGAAAACAGAAGGCCTTCCTTGACACAGGCAACCCCAAAAGGGTTGGGATGCTGAAGGGAAGGTCCTAAAAGACAGAAAGGAGGATTCACAAGGGCTGGATGGAAGCCATCGCACCATTCCTGGCACTGGCCCTTCCACATGGGGCTCTGCTGCCCGGCAGGACAAAGAGCGTGGTTTTCACCAGCCCTACGTTCTGCTGACAAACACATAATAAACTGACAGAGGGAGACGAAGCAGTGTTTCAAAGCCCCACGTGCAGAGGAGGTAGAGCATAGCGGGAGTGGGGATGGACACTTTCTGCAGGTGTTCGGCCAGTGTCCCTGCATTTGCATACATTTGCATACTGTCAAACAGTTGGCTGACAGACTCTCTGAGAAGGTCTGGACTGAACCCAAACCTGTCAGGGACTTTCTCCTTGCCACTCAAGGTTGGATTTGGTTGCAATTAGAGAGAGGAAAGAAATACTTCTGACATTGTCACATAGGAAACTATGGATGGGGTGAGTTTACACAGGAAATGTATGTTTTCGTCAGGAAATAAACCCCTCTGAATTACTATGTCAGGCCTGGGGCAGGGAGGGGAAATGGGGGAAAGAATTAATTTGACCTCTTTGGTCTGGTGGAAAAATAGCTTTTTCTCAGTTTCTGGCCAGTGCTGTGTGCTACCAGCTCACAGGAGAGTCACAGCCAAGGGGAGCTTTCAGGGATACTGAACAATAAATAACCAGACACAGACTTGGCAGCGATCTACCTGCCCAGACACCACACTCGTAGAGGGGGCTACCAGCAGGAAAACCTGAGGTGATGCTCCCAAGTCCCACAGCCCCACCATGGGGGCAGTTGTGCTGGAAGATGCTCACGGGGATGGGGGCAGAGGACGAGGGGGACCCGAATGCTTAGCAACATCAGACAATGGCAAGGCATGGAAATACCTCACGGATATTTACTGAGAGAAAAAAACAGAAGGGACAATGGGATATGTTTTGGAAGCCCACACCCCTTTTACTTGTTGTTTTACATATTCTTCCCTCAGCCGTGAAAATTTCATACTTCATCTTTACCCGGCGGTGGACACTAGAGTTTCACGAGCAGGGGACAATAGGTTCTGTTTATTCACCCACAATAAAGAGCCTGTTTAACTCCGGACTGCAAGTGGCTGAGCCATCTGGCCCATATCTTCACAGTAAAACATTGTCCGTGACACAAAAAATGATTACATCCACAGGACAAACTAATGTGACCTCTAAATAAAGCCTTCCTCTGAAGCTATGATATCATACTGCAGAGGGGACACCGGCACAATTGAATCTGGTCACCCAGAGCACAAGTGAGATAGGACTATTTAAATCCAATTTTACAGGAGACTTTTTGTCCTCCGTGGCAAACCACCCAGATCCGACGACAGCATTGAAACATCTTTTTTTATGCACTCTTAAGGCAACAGAGCGGT
>NW_010402021.1:5901-9143 GCF_000710305.1 Buceros rhinoceros silvestris
CTCGCCCCGGGCCCAGGAAGCACCCATCCATTTTCAGAGCCAGCACCTGCAAGCTTTTCTTCCAACAGCGTTTTACTGATGGAGCACCACCTGCACTGGCCCCCTTCTTTTTTTTCTTTTTCCCCTCCAATAGTGGGGAAACAAGTGTCTCTTTCTCCTCGGTGCCAGTTGGAAAGTCCACGTCTGCCGCAGCCTCACAAATAGTTTCTGAGTTTGAACAAGGCGTCCTCAGCCCCGCTGTACCTGAATGGTGGCTTCATGGGGCAAAACAAGGACCCCAGCAAAGGGCCCATCTCAGCGGCAGAAACGTTGCTCTCTCAAAGGAGGCAATTTTTCTTTGCCCGTATGGCACTCCTATAACTGCATCTCTCAGAGAAATGCTCATAAAAGGGGATGATAGATCTAATTAAAGAGGCTAATCCTTTTACGGGGACAATGCTACTGATGTGTGGATATTTACAGACTTTGTGGGAATGCTTCGCAGTAACCCGAATGATTAACACAAGCCGAATGCCCGTTTTATGAAGCTGAATGTCTGCTTGGCTGGGAGGCACTCTGACAGGCAGGCAGGGTAGAGGGCATCGCTGCAGCGGTGCGTGCAAGCAGGCATGCACGTCCCCTCCGCCTCACACGAGCGCTGGCTGCGGTTCCTCTTGTTGGGGCACGGCCGGTGCCGGGGCAGGATCAAACCCCATGGGTTTACAGGCATTAAAAGCAAAAGGTTGTCAGAGAGGATAGAAATGGAGAGGAGACCTTTGCTAGTGGTTTACTTTGCTGTAATAACTTGGATAAATTTGGGATTTCCAGGAAGGAGAGCAAGCCTTGGGCTGGGGACAAAAAAGTCTCTTTTTTCTTAGCAGTGGTAGCATCTGTCTGGAAAAGCATGCGCTCCTCACACGGGTCAGGCAGGCTTTCTTCCCAGGGAATTCATAGCCTGTATTCACAGCATCAGAACTGAAAATAAAATCAGGAGCAGACTAGCTTGCCCAGTTTTAACTTGGCTCTTTGGAATCAAATTCAGGACTGATTAAAAATTCTCTTTTCAATTTAGCAGAAATTCTTTTTACACACTTCTTTTTCCCCTCAGTCCTTTGTATTAGCATGCTTAGCTGAACACCTGAGTACCCAAACTCCATCTTTTCATTTAAAAATACAGTTTGCAGGCCCAAATCCAGGTTAGATAAAAAAATCAGTCACCAACATAGAGTTTTCAATGTCAAAGGCTCTTAATCCGCTCTGGAATTACAAATCTCACACCCAAGGGATTAAACTTCTCCTACGCGGATCATTAAACAGTGCCGCATTTTTGGCATGGCACTGCTGTTCCCCACGCAGGTGTCCACAGCCAGGCCTCTTAGCCACACAAAAAATCCTGCAAACTTCCTGGAAGCCCATAAAAGTACCCTGAAAAACACTGCAGAAGCTTTGGTGCTGGGGCATGGTGCCAGTGGCACCGATCTGGAAAGCACGGAGCTCTCGTTGATGCTTTCTTGGTCTTGGGACCATTGATCCTCAAAGGCCAGGACACAGTTCCCACTAAAAAGCGAACATTTGAATACACCTCAAATACCACGTCTTTATATATATATATATATATATATACATGCATGCACAAACCCCTGACATTATCAGGTTGAAAGAAGAAGATTATTCAAGGCCAAGTGTTGGCTCCTCAGCAGAAAAATACATTTGAATTTAAAAGGACATTTGTTGAAGTCATAATTATCAGCAGGATAAGTTGTTTGGTTTTTTTTAAATACGAGGTAGATTGTTTTGTCAGAAGAAAAAGGTACCTTTTCCTTTTGCTGCTCTTTACTTTCTTCTTCCTTTTCCTGTATTGAAACAGAAATTCAAATCCCTTGTTCCACCATCTCAAAGCTTATCTCGTAGGAAAACTCCCTGGAGAAAGTACATAGCTCTCCCCTTTCTCTCTCTCTCTCTCTTTTTAATCCCTTTGAGCTGTAACACTGGGTTGACTCGAGCCCTGCTTCTCCTCCCCTGCACGTTAGCCAAAACCTGCCGTGACTCCCGTTACCTTGGTAGAGTGACGGTGATGTAACTGAAAGGGAAAATAGGCCATGACTTTGCACCGAAGTTCAGTTATTTTTTTAGACATTGGAATTGAATAAGAAAGAAAATTCATTAAAAAGGGAGAAATGCCTTCTCCTTCCCCACCTTCACTGCCCCGAGCTTCCAGCCACAGAAAGGGGGCAAAGCAGGCAGCAGCTCTCCCGCTCGGGGCGGGTAAAGGTGTGCTCCGGGGGCTAACTTCGCCAGCTGTTAGCACGCTATCTTAAACAAACAAATAAAGCCGAGAAAGGAGAAGGGTAAAATTTGCCTTTCCTGTAAAATAACAAGCAGTGGGATGGAGCTGCCTCTCTGACAAATTGCGATTCCATCCATTCAGTGCTGTGAATAAAAGCAGCGGGATGCATCACACCTGGGTTCAGGTATGTAAGGGTTGTACACCCCAACCCACCACATCTCACTTGACTGCCAAAGAGAGAAGATGCATCTCACCCCACAACAGGTTCCCCAGGGAGGTGGGAGGAAGTGGAGCCCGTTGTGAAGATGCCCAATGCTCTCTACAGGCGTCCCTGCTCCCTCTGCCTGTCTGGGAACAGACCAAAGGGGAGGCTGGTGGCACCACTGCACGGCTGCAGGCACCCAGCCCCAGCCTGCAGAGAGCAGGGACAGGGATTAATCTACTAGAAAACCTAGTTATGTTGCCCCTAACTTGCCTCTTTCCTTAAAAAGTGTATTTTCAGAAGCTGCTGTTGTCGCCTACAACTTTGAGAACGTGCTTCTTGTCAGCGCAGCAGAAATTTAAGCAAAAACCATACCAAAATTGCTCCCACTTTTGTGTATGCAGTTCTCCCGCAGGAAGGGGCTGGGTTTGGCTGTGCAGGTTGCTGGAGGGCCTGGAGTGGGCAGGGGCTAATGTAAAGACTCTCTAGCAGGGTCCAGGAAGAGAGCCTATGGAGAAAATTCCCGAACCAGATAAATACTGCACGCTGCAGGTACTTCGTGGGTCACGCCTTGAACATTTCTGCCCCCTTGTATATAACCTGTTGGTATCTTCCCTGCAGGGCAAGCAAATGGAGAGTTTGATGCTCTAGTCTGCCAGGTTTCTTGCAGGTAAGGGGAGGATGAAAACAAAGATAATATTAAAGACTATGGAGTCTGTTTCTGCTCATTTGCAAGGTTCTTTTGCTAAAAATAACATCACAGCATTGAAAGAG
>NW_010402021.1:9228-12991 GCF_000710305.1 Buceros rhinoceros silvestris
AAAGAGTGTGACAGTACTGTCAGCAAATTCCTATTGCAAAATCCACACTAGGTATGCATGCACATGTGGTATGTATTGAAATCTGGAAGCTAAAATCACTTTTACCAGTATCAGAAAAAGGAAAGGATCAAAGGAGAAGGAGCTGAACCCAAATTATCAATCTGCTTGCTCTCAAGGTAAGAGAGGTAAGAGTGCCCAGGTTCCCCAAGGGCTACACTTAGCATCCACAGTGGCATGAACCAAGTCCCCATCAGTGGTCGTTCTTGGCTTTTGGAGGAGCTGAGATCTGGATCTCAGCTTTTGGCTTGGGCACAACTGCAAATGTTGCAAATGTTTGCAACAAAAATGTCCTTCCATCTGTACTTTTTTGGAGGGGATTTGCTGGTCAGGATTATATTGCATTGAATATAGGCATAGACTTTCAGTTTGCTCTTGCTGGACAATTTAGGAAATTCAGTTAATTTAAAAAAGGCTAAAGAAAACTTTTAAATGAAATCTAGTTTTGTGATTTATGACCATAAAAACCATTGTTCCTTTGAAAACTTCAGTTAGATTTTCCGTTAGGCAGTCTGGAGCATCTAGCTCTTGACACAATCATGTCCTGGTTCGTGTCGGTTAGGCACCGTGACCTTACCTGATTAGATGTCTTGTGACAGGAGGGATTTTAAAATGTCTGGTAGACAACACTTGCAAATAGGATGGGCTTCCAGATGGGCCAATTTTGTACCTGGGTTTTTAAGAGGCAAAAGCTGAGAGCTAGATTGCTGTAAGCAGGTAGAACCAGCAGCACCCATCTCATGCTAGAAAGCAGAAATAAGTGCTGCCGTTACGATGTGCCAGAACTGGCAGTCCCTTTGGGGCTGCAGAACACGGGCAAAGGGTTTCTGTGCCATATGAAGGAAAGAAGAACTGGAACGAAAACCCCACACAGGAGCACCAGCTATTCCCAGCCTGCTTCACAGTCTGTCTTCCTCTCCAGAGGATTAAGTAGTACAAAAGCACAGGTAATATAATGCTGCTGTAGATATTTCTGCTATTTATATGGAACCTACGACGGGCTGGCACAGTCAGAATAAGCACAAGGTAGACAGCCATATGAAAAAGGAGGGGAAAAAAAGCCAAACACCTTGAAAGAAATAAACTTGAAAGGTGTTGGCTGCAGCTTCCCACCTGAATGTATTTGTCATTCACCTTTGGCACCTCTTTCTGCACCTTGCATTTGCTCCAAGTCTTCTTTACACACAGTAGTTGCACCGTGCAAGTGCGGACCGATGTGGTTAAATCACAGATTCTCATTCTCTCATTCCTCAGCCTGCAGCAGTGCACTCGCTGATAGTCCAGGATACCTGTCAAGATGCTCGCCATTGCAAAAACATCAGCATCTTTCCTGGGAGATACAGTAGCAAGCACTTAACAGCAGTTTCAAAAAGCCTTTTGCTGAGCTGCACTCTGTTCTTTTATGAAATATCATCTATTCAACTTTCTCTGAGGAAGAAAAGGATATAAATTTCTCATTTGCTTGCAGACTTCAGATGTGGAAGATCCCAGTGGACATCCAGAAAGTTACTCGCAAGGGCAAGTTTTTCAGCATCAGGGGCCGACATCGTCAGGCTGCTCGTAAGATCAAGGGGTGCTGGTCTAAGCAAATTTGCCCTAATATTGTGCTAGTCAGACATAATGGCGATTTCTCCAAGCGATTTGTGATACATTTCTTTTACAAATATGCCCCCTTATGCTGCCACCAAACTATTTATTCCCATTTTAATAAAATCTCCTTGCCCTTAATCCCACTACAGTTTTGAAATATAATAGACAAACATGTAAAGCTGCTGTTTCTTTAGCTGAAAGAGCATGCATTTTATTTACAGAGCTTTCTATTTCTTTTAATATGTCACTGCAACTCTATATAAACACCTTCCCAATAATCAATTCCCCTCAATAATTTCCGATGGTTTTAGCTACTTCCACCAGAAAAACCCTCCAACTTAAACTGATCCGAATCTAAACCAACGTTACTTGCCTCTAGATATGTCCATTTAATATACCCAATACAAGCAGCCAACTGCTGTTCTCAAAAGACTATCTGACAGATTCTATTCACTTTCAAAGTAGCTCTCCATGGTTTGAATAATTATCTTTCATTTCCCCCTTTCTGACACTTTTCAATGATTTGTTGACATCTGAAGAGATATGTGCAATCTCACAAGAGGCAGCTGGACTTTCTACCCAAAAGATACAAATACAAAAAGGATTCCCATACAGAATTTGAAATAACTATGTTCTTTGCAAATGGAAGACTAAATCTGCATTTTAATGGGACATGTTTTTAAAAAGCGGAATTCATGAATAACCCTATGAGTTTTAACTTTTTCACTGCCAGTGACAAATCAGAACTACCCCTGGGAAGAAATCCTGCCTTCCCTTTGTCCAGTTTGCTTTCCCAGCGTTTGCTGCCACAGCGGCTGGAGCTTTTCTGCAATGCCTTCCTTGCCCTCCCGACACAGAGATGAAGATGCAGCTCTCATGCCTGGCATGCAGGTCCCTTATCAGACAACCAGATCTGGAAAACAAACCTATTCGCCTTGGCATCCGTGTGCAGCCAAAATCACTGGAAGCCCACAAATATACCTACAGAGTTACCCAACCCCCATTACGGCCGTATATGGGCACTCTCCAAAACTGAGAGAATTTATTCTTACATGGGCTGTGTGAATTCTTGTTTCCATTTTACAGATGGAAAACAGGGGCAGAAAGAGTGCAGGATTCAATGCCTCACGCAGGATCAGACAGCAAGCCAAAATTTGATGCCTGTTTGTGAACATCCCTCCATTACTGGATACTTTGCTCAGTACTGCAGACTGTTTTTCTTACTTGTGTTGCGACATGTTAAAATGTCCCTGGCAGGCAAGGGCTTTATCACCTCTTCCCTCCTGAACAGTGTATGGAAAAGATAGCATTGAACAACAAGTTCTGTGTTTTGTTCTCAAGTTATAAAGTGCTGCGTTTATTCTCTTTGATGCCAAATAGATTAATTCCTTGGGGTACAAAAGAGGACACACAAAACCTTTTTCTCTCTATGGCTTCTCTCTTTCAGTGATACTGCCATCAAACAGGGAGCATGTGGGAGCAACAGCCCAGGAAAGGCTGGCTGGAGCCTAAGTAGGTGCTGGAGTGCCCAGTCCAGCCCCATTTTGTTTAATGAAAGTCTCCCTTTGTGAAAAAACTGCTACCCAGTCCCCATTCCCCTCCCTCCTCGAGTTGGTGTCTTACTTGTACATCCTGGGAAACACCTGCAGAGTGAGGGACATGCTGGGCGAGCGGAGGGGAACATACCGCAGAGAACAACTAAAACGTAAAGGGTGAGGAAGAGGTGGGTTGAAGGAAAGAGGAGAGTCTGAGGTGTGCTGGCAGGACGGAGAGGCAGAGGCACAGCACTTTGCAGCTCCAAGCAATGCTTTGGGAAGCCCTCTGTTACCCAGACCCACACCCCGGTGCCTCTACAATTCGGAAGCACACAGAGGAGCAAGCAGTAGGCGAGATTTCAGGGTATTCCTGGAAATCCATACGTTGTGGCATAACACCTTAAGCCACGACTCAACAGCGAACTGACTAACTGGGTGAAAATCCACTCGATCTTTAACCCTGGATACCAAAGGTGGTGGCTGTATCACCAGGCGTAAGGAACTGTTAATTCTTGAGGAACAGTCCCAGCTACTACAACTTGCTGCCCCGGTATCGCTAGAGCGGAGGGCGCAGCCCCTCG
>NW_010402022.1:0-5660 GCF_000710305.1 Buceros rhinoceros silvestris
GTGTTTTACCTCGGCCAAACCGGTGACAAACCCCCAGAAGAATAATGAAACAAGACCAGGCCATGATGTTTGTTCCCCATTTGCTATTGCAAATGCTTGTGTTGATTATAGGGCAAGAAGTTCAGCCTGAAGCTAGAGGAGGAAGAAAGTTTTCACTGGATGTTAAGAAATCAGTCCCAAAAGAAGAGCAATTAGTAAAATAAACCAGGTGCTCATGAGGGCATCAGTACTGCAAGTAAACCGTAGCTTTCCACATAAAGATTGGCAAGGTGCCACACGAAGAACACAGGCTGGACTCCAGTAGCTAGGGCATGTGGTGCCTCTCGTTTTACCACACAGATTGTTTTCAGTGAAATTGCTCTAGTCACACTGGCAAGATAGCAGGACCTAATTCTGAAATCACACCAGTCTGATAAATTCCGTTACTTTTTCAGATTATCCAGTGACTCACCTCTCATAATATGCTTTCTGCCATTACATTTTAACTAATTAATTATAAATTCTCCTCATGAAGTGACTAATTTCAGGTCAGGTATGCGCAGTTGCTCTTTTTTTAGTGTATTACTGTCCTTGATTACTGCACACCAATAATATTCTAAGCATGTAAGGAATGTTTTGGAAATGACTGTAATACTGTTATCTTGGACGTTAGATACATTATTTTGCTGAATCAGGACAATGCAGACAAAGAAAAGTATCTCTGGAATAGAGAGTATGTTCTCTTGTGTGAGTATTACATTGTAGGCATTAAGAAACAGAGAGAAGGGGATAGAATTTCTTGTAGTAGTAGTAGTGTGAATTTTGGCTACAGAAACAGAAATGGCTGGAATAGATACTGGTCTTTGTAAGTAGAAGGTAAATATAACTTGTGCTAGCATTGCCAATTTGTTTGCTGCATTCAAATTTTATGATAAAACTATAGGTACTAGCTCCAGTAGGGAACCGCTTCCCTTTGCAACAGTCCGCCCTGCCTCCATAGCACTCTGTATGAGAGGACGCAAGGCGCTTTTCTCTGGCTGAGGTCGCTGCATTTGGAAGGAGATGCAATGAAAGTCTCGAAGTTGAGTCACTCAAAATATTCAGTCAAAGGCAGCTGAACGTGTATTGTCAGTCACCAGAATTATGAGGTGTGTGACCTGGCTGATGGGACAAGTTCTCTGGAAAGCCAGGTGTGCTGTTCTGGCAGCTGACTGATGGAGTGCTAAGGAAGGGGAGCACAGAGGGCACGGACTACAGACATTGCTTCCATACTAGTCCCAACCCCATGTGCACTAACTTTTATTGAACAGCAATTGGAAACCCATCTCTTAAGGGCTTGGGCACAAATGTGTGAGGCAGAAGAGTCGGTGGGTGTGTGCTGTGCCCAGAACCATGCTGTTGTAAGTAGTTGCTTGTCTTGCCAAAGTTCACACTTCAGCTTAACGCCCCAGATTTCCTTTGGTCAGATTTTGCTTAAATGTGACATGTTTAAGAATATGTCCCAAGGCTCAAAGCAGTCATTTGTTCTGTGTCAAATGATGCTCAGCTTCAAGGGGTTACTGAATTATGACCATTTCAGTTGGTTTGATGTGCATTTAGACTGTTCGAGCTGCCATTTTTGAAGGTTACTTTTGTTACAGGGCCTTCAGGCCACTTCCAATATTAACTAACAGATTATGGCACCCAGTAGAGTTCATTTCATTTAAAACAATATATCATGCAAAAAGTTTTCCAACCCATCTAATGGAACTGGTAAATCAGTGTAAAACAGCTTATTTGGCATTTTGCAAGGGAATTATACCCCTTTCCTATCCTCACCGCCATTAAATTACAATCATAGGGTAAGAGGTGTTCATCATCATCATCATGGCTTGGCTTTGCGAACGAGGGTCTGGGAAGGGCTTTTCCCACGCTCACTGCAAGCGATGAGTGCACCCTTCGGGGCTGCGCGGTGGGTTTTTTAGGTGAGGCGCAGCGTGCGCGGAACTGCCTCCACCCTTTACACCTGAGGTTCATCTGCCAGGGCCTGGTGAGCTTGGACGGTGACAGCGAAGTCCGCGGGTCGTAGGTTTGGTTAGAGAGTCCTTCTCTTAGATGGAGCCTTACAGGGCTAAACGAGCTCCATCTGCCCGGGTTTGGAGTCAGAGCTGTCCTTCTCCTAGGATGGTGCCTGAAGGCTAGTGAGCCCATCCTGCCCGTGGACACACTTTGTCTGACCCTTCAGCTGAGACCTGTCTGGCTTGGGAGACCCCACCGGAGGCACATGCCACCCCCAGCACAGCTCTCAACCTCACAAGGGCACGCAAGCTCCTTCCCCACGGCAAGGGGGTGCCCGGGAACGAGTCACTGATCTACCTCCAGACATCACAGACCCGGGCACGGGGCGGCCGGGGCTGCCAAGAACGGGAGTCCTGGAGGGTAAGAGGCATTATAGAAAAAGATATTAAAACTTCTGCTTTCCTGGTAGTGTTTTTCATACCAAGTGTTCTTTTTTCACCTTAGGGAACCTAAAAGATTTATGTCTTCAATGCAGGGGTCATGCATTTTCTGGCGCGCTAGCAAACTCATTGTTTTTTTAGGATGTAAGACATGTGGAGAAAGGTGATTGACTTACTCTTTTTATTTTTCTCCTAATTAGATTGCTTCCAATACCTGGACATAATATCATAAAAGAGTGGAGGAACAAATCAACTAGCCTTGAACTGTCCTATCATCCCCAAGCATTGAGAAAAAACTTGTCTATGCTAGATGTATTGTTTCCCTTAAACAAGAAGAGGTAAAGAAGTACCATCTTTAAGTTTCCTCCTGAACCTGTTGTTCAGGTTAAGATACAAAGTCACTTGGATTAATATAGTAAATGGTAGTTTAGAAAGTGAAATAACAGGTGATATTACCCCTTTGATTTTTGTGTAAGTCTGCAGATATAATTCCATGTCGTTAAATAATTTCTGGAAGGCTTCCCTCTGTGCTTTCAGATTTCGGTGATTTTGGTTGGCAGCTGCAATTTGCAAAATATGTGGCAGTGTTTGGGAGCTTTTCGAAGTGGTTTCAATAACCTTAGGCAGGGAGCAGAAAAGAGTTAACTTCTTCTGGAACAAGTTATAGCTTCTTACTTCTAATGGTCACACAGAAATCAGTGAGGATTTCCTCGCCTGATGACTCAGATTTTTTTACTATAGTGTCTGTTTTTAAACTTCAAATGTTAAGGACATCTTTCAATTCAATGTCCAGATTCTCTGAAAGTTGAAGGACAAACAGTTCACTGAAAGAAGTCACGTTGCTTTTTTCTGTCTGTATGGAATTGTGCTTTCACGTCTTCTGACAGATAATCCTACAGCGCAAACTGCAGGCTTGTTACTGTTTATTGGCTGTAGGGTCTGTGGAAAAAACAATGGGAGATAAATATAAGCTTGAAGAACAACGATGTGCAACGCACAGCCTGAGATGAACATTGGTTATCTGTCTAGATTTTCTAAGTAAAAAATAATGCAGCTTCATAAAAATGAACTCTTGGGAAAAAGCCTGTGATACGGATATACTGAGTCTCCCTGGATGGATAGGAAGAGTCAGTACGGACAATTTTTTTTCTCTAACATTTTTATTTTCTATGAAATTATTAAAACAGACTTAGTTTAAATCTACACGATAAAGCTGACAATCTTTAAATGAGTCACTAAGTAAACTCTTAATTGTTTTATGTTTCGTATATGAAGGACTCAAGATCTCAATGGGGCTCAACAATGGGCAGAAATTTATTACAACTCGATGAGCAAATCTGTGCTTGTTGAATGTGATTGTTGCTGGAAGTTTTTAATCATAGAGGAGATGACAGAGAAATCTAAAAAGAAAACCCATGTGGGAACAGTAGGGGCTTACTTGTGATTTGAGCGGCTATTCCTCACCCTTCGGTACTGTAGCAGACTGAAATAAGTAGACACTAGGTGCTCTGAAAAGAGGATAGGAAAAGCTGCAGCACACGTGGAAACAAGGTGATCTCTAAGCAGGGTTAAGGAAAGAGAATCTCTTTCAGAGAGAAGGGTATAGATTCAAGTGTACATATCTAAAGCACCAACACATTCAATAGTTAAAGTGATAGTACTTTTTCTTCTAAAGATTATTGAGGAATTTTTCAGAAAGTTTTCTGGTGTATATAAACTTGTTGACACATCAGCACACCCAAAATAGGAGATTTTGAGCAGCTTCACTCTGTATGATGCTAAAGGTTCCTGCATATTTTGTAGAAACACACAAAAAAGGGTGGGAAAACACTTCAGATACAAAATGCTGTGTCATTAGCTTCAACAGAAACACTAGAAATACGTGAAAAGAAGCATGATTAGAAATATTGTAAGAAAATAAATGCATGGTTTGGGAACCAAAGGTGTGGACATCACAGAGGTATCATACATGGAAAACATGCTTATACTGTAAAAAATGTGCTGTTTCAAAAGCCACGCCCCATGCGTATGCTCTTTTTATGCGACCTTCAAAAGGAGGTGAGGCCGTAAGATAAAGACAAATGTCTGGAGAGCAGAGCAGAGTTCTTGGGCAGTCAGTCGAGAGCAGAGAGCGGGCGGCTGCGTGGGGTGTGACTGCAGCGCAGTGACAGAAGCCAGCTGGATACGAAGCTTGCTGTTCAGAGAGGATGTGCTGTTTAGAGTGAGGGGAGGGAAAAGAAATGGAAACCACAGAAAATCTTCAGTAGTCTGGCAAATTATTTATTTCTTCTGTTAAGAAAAGAGTTGCCAGTAGGATGTGGTAGATTAGTACATTCAGAAAACTGGGAAGGAATAGAGACAAATGTTTTCTCAGGGTTTGTTAAACAGTCAGAGTTGAGAGATGGGAAGGGAGACACAAACGGCTCTAAAGAACCCCTTTGTTTGTTTAATTTAATTTTGGAAGAGAGGTGTTCTTCGTTGGTGGTAGACGTTCAAGAGATGTTATATTGGGAAAAACTCCCCAAAACTATTCGCCCTTTCTGTTGTTTTGTGGAAGAAAGGTTTTTTTAAAACCTTTTTTTTTTTTCATCTACCAGTTCACTGAGGGCTTGACAGTTATCAGTACAAGAACACTAACAATTTGTTGACCTAATCTTTCACTGTATCTGTGTTTTACGACTGTGTTTTGGTGTTAGGGGCTATAGCTCTGGCTTACAGGCAGGTCACACCAACCAATGTGTCTGACATTAAGGCAGCAGCCAGGGAAATCTTACAGCTGGCTTGTTAAACCATTTGATTGAGTGAGTTGGGAACTCTGCAGTGAATTTATACAGGCTTATGGGGTCAGGAGAAATGGGAGCAAGCCACACAGCCTCAAACAACTTCTGAAAGGGGCCTCATTTTTCCTTCAGCAAAGCACTGATCTGCCCTTTTGATCATTGTAGCAAAAGTAGGATTTTAGTATCATTAACTGCAATAATAATAATACTACAATAATAAATCATTAAAAAATAAAATACATCGATCCATTGTTGATTCAACCAATATATACTTCCAACTTCCTAGCTGCCATTGTCTGTTTCATGTTCGTTCTTTCTTGTTGAACTACTTTAACGCCATTCTGAACAAACAGCTCTGTGGGGCACAGATCGTGTCTTTTGGGATGTGAGTTCTCCACAAAGAGCTGCTCATACAGCAATTGCCACAAAAAGCCAGGCCTGCGCTCAGCTACAGTGAGGCAGT
>NW_010402022.1:5767-18977 GCF_000710305.1 Buceros rhinoceros silvestris
TGCTGAAACATTTAGTACTGACCTGAAAGCTGTGAAAGCATGTGGTGCTGTGCCATGGCAACAGCTTAAATCTTGTTCAACTGTTGTATTGTGTTGTATTCTTAATAATAAATGCAGTGGGAGATTCAGCTAGTTAGCCAGCCAAATAACATTCTACTGCTAAAACCCATACAGGTAAGTAACTCCAGTTAATCCACAGGTAGCTTTAGATGGCAAGCTGTGTATTGTAGGTGATAAAGGGGAGCATTATAATCAGTCCAAGGAATCATAACATCAGCACTGCAGGTGACAAATGTGCCTGCAATAGCTCATTTCTGGATGTCTTGTCTTAAAATTGGTTAGGACTAGGCAGAGTTCCCAAGCCCCACTGGTGGTTAGAGCGTTAACAGCTGATGCTTATGTATCACCAAATCTTACCTGCTGTACGTACCACGAGAAGATAATTCCTGTGTTTATGACTGTTACTTTATCTATTGTCTTTGATCTTTACAGAAGGGTAGGTGTATTGCCCAAGCAGCATTCTGCTCTGAGCAAGTCAGTGCTGTAGTGCTCTGCTGCTCGTAATCCAGACTGGCAACTGTACCAAACTTCTTGGCAGTACTTCAGAAAGATAACATCTATGTTTAAGGAAAGTGATGCATTGTGAAAGCTGTCATGTTATGTTGTACTGATGGAGGAGCCAACTGGAATTACTGAGACAGAACTCTTTTCAATCACTGTAACCTGTGATTTCTGAACTGAAAATCCTTTTCTTAAAAGCCAATGAAAAATATATCCTTACGTACTTTGAGGCAAAACATGCTACAAATACTATAAATACTGCCCATCAAATATTGCATCATAGGGATCTTTGTCTAAATAATGTCAACTGCAAGGACACTATGAATGGATTTTTGTTCAGAAAGTTAATCCCATGCAAAAAACATGTAGAAAGTAACTGACTAATATTTAAAGTGCGTGGTATCTAGGTCAACCAGTTAAATTTCTGATTGACCTGCCTTTTCCTATTGAACACAATCTAAGATAAAATTCTTGGCTGAAGAGAACAATCCAATTACAATCTGAAAATAACAATCCTTGAAACTTCAGCGGTTGCTATTACCACATTTCTCGGCAATATTTATTATTTGGGACTCATTGCTGTGTTAATGTAGCTTCTGCACAGCAAATAATTGGCTTATGGGAAGTCATGGAAAGGGGTGCAGAAAGAGCTGTTTGGATTTGATCAAACCATCACACTGTATACCCCCTACTCGGCACTACCATTGGACTTGTTGCTAAAGCTAATTCAGAGCTGCAAAATCACAAGCTGGCAGCCTTGTCCTTCGGGCCTTTCCTTCATTTGTTCCAATCTGAATTATGTCGGTACATACTGAGCGGCCACATTCAAGGGACGCAGTCGAATGTGGTGGGATGGGCCTTTGGGAGTGCTTGAAGTGAGGTAGGTAACTAATACTAATTTCATCATGTCTGCAAGTCCTGGTTGGGAGAGAATTAGATGAGGAAATGGAATCAGGGACACCACGGGGCTAGTCTGTGACTGTCCTTCCTAATGTTTCCGACGCAGATTTAAGGAGTTAATGCGTTACGCAGTTGCAGTTAGTAAGAGGTAATGCATGGTTCTCCCTTGGGAAGTATGAGCTAGCTATATGAGCAGGGAGTGAAGAGGTAAATCTTGTTGCTGAATCACTGGTTTTACACAACTTCAGTGCAGCGCTATCTCAATTGTTTCCTTTGTTAACTTTCTAGAAGGCGTGATGTAGTAATTGCTACAATTTCCTTCCTAATGTGTCTATAATTCATACTTTAACCTTACGAGTCTTTTGAAAACTCTTCCAGCTGTAGCAGATGGAGTACCATCTAAGTACCTTAGCTGGGTTTTGGTGGGTGCTTTTTCCTCTTTATTTAAAAAAAAGAAAAGGAAAAAAAGAGATATCTTTCAAACATGCTTTGATCATGAGTTGTTATATCTCAGGCATTTCTTGTACTGACTTAGACAGGCCCTCAAAGAGCAGCTACATGGAAATACAACCTTGCTCTGTAGTGCTTTGCTTCTGACTACGCTTGAAGCCTCACTCATTGTTCCAAGTAGTAGGAATCAAATCTTGTTTAGCATGTTACAAGGTCACAGTACACTCACAAAAGCAGCCCCCAAATCAGTCAGTATTCACATGTTACCGCAGGCCACAAAGTGGTAAAGAATAACCACATCAAAAGGAGATGAGAAGCCGACCGTGGTGCTGTGAGTATGAGGGCTTTATTGCAAACTGAAACGGTGATCCTAGATACAGCCACCGAACTGGCACCAAAAAAAGTGATTCCTGAGGTTGAAACGTCTGTATCAGTCATAGAGAGCTCCTCTGTCACGAGATTAAGGAATCTTGTATTTTACATAGATAATTGTCAAAGATAAGATACCACAGATATTCGGGGAGTGGGGAACAACAATTGCTGTCCATATCTGAATGTAGGTGCTTCGTGTCTTTGCCCCGCTGCTAGTTTATTCTTGCTGAACACCAGTGCCTTTTGGGAGACGTGTACGTCTTCTCCAGGTTGAGACTATGGGTGTTAATTTCTTGCCTTTCATTTACTACCTTCTGGCTCTTGTTTGTTTGAAAATTTAGTTTCACGGTGACACATTCCGTAGTTTCTTTACTAAGCAGGTTACGCTGTAGCCTCTGTTAAAACCTGAAGTAATCGTGCTGCCTGTTCCTTTTGGCTGTCTTAAGGTGAGTTGGGGCTTGACTCGTACTTCTACTGCTTCCCTTTGAGTATGTTTAGTTGCAGTCTTTTCATTCTATTAGACCCAGTTGTCCTGGTGTTTTTGTTTGCAGGGTTTTTTTGTTTTGATAGAAAATAAATGTAGCCTTACAGATATGTTTGTATCCATAAAAATTCTATCAAGTGCTTTGATCATGCAAATACTTTATCTCATTAGGTAATTTTAATGCTGTAATGTTGCAGCATTACTGTCTATTTTTGTTATTAGACAACCCTTTTGGTATTACTAATAGTAAAATATTAAAATACTCCCATTTCCCCGCCCCCCATTTTCTTCTATGTCTAGTCATTGAAGATATCATTTAATTTTCTAAATTTGTAGGTACGTTGCTATTTGTGGATCTTACTTTGCCTGTTTTCATTTATCTTTTCCTTATTTTTGCTAGTTACTATCTTAACATTTATCTTTTCGTATTTTTAACACAGTTACAAATTACGTAAACAATTTATCCATACATGAAGTGCAGGGAAAAGCAAATTATTTTGAAATTTCTATAGCTTTAGTTAACTCTGTGATGTACAGAATTTGCCTTTTATTTAGTTTTTGTTTTATTTAGTTTTTGTTAAACTTATGTCTACATTGTATAACTGCGAGGTTATAGAGCATGCGCAACTGGTTTTAAATTAGCTGACTTGAGTGCTGAGATGAGTGGAGTCCCACCTCTATGACCTTGCTATGAACCACAGCAAAAATAGGTTGATGCCCAGATGTTGCTGCTCATCTCTGGTTGTTTTATTAGCAGTGCTCGACACGGGTTTTTCAAAACCTGCGTGCTCTATGTGCTTAAGCTGGAGCTGCAGCGCTCTGCTTCCTGATACTGCGATGTGAGAATGCTGCACCTATTTTGGAACTCAGGCTTGCGTTTGGTACTGCAGCAGATAGTGTGAGACCTGACTTCAGACGATGGATTCAGAATACAATGTTGTGCTCCCCTGAGACCTGAAGGCATTTGGATTTAGTGTCCGAGACTAGTACAAAACAGATCAAAGATCCAAGCTGTCAAGCCCTTTTCAAAGTGAGTTGTCTCTCATGTGTTTACTCATCTGCACCTAAAACGTCACAGTGTTCCCCTGCGTGATGCATATGATTGTAGAATGGCAGAGCACAGCCAGAATTTTAAGGAAGGGCTTCTTCGTTTTGTTTTGTTTTGAACTTTTTGATGAGGTCAAATGCATCAAGAATGTGCATGTCTGACAGTAGAAAGAAGTAAAGAACAAAGATCTCTGAGAGGTTTTTAAATATGTCATTTGACGTGCTTCATTCTGCTGTAGAGCTCTGCATTCACTCTAGCATGAGTGATCTAGCAGTATGCAGAGAGAAGTAGCTCTACTAAATCCAGGCGAGGCATTAAAATAGCTATCCCTTTGCATTTGATAAAAATGTTAACTGAATTCTTCCTGTGTACCTAAATAAATTTGCAAAGTGATTTTGTAATCCATTTATTTATGGAAAGGTCATTAAGCCAATTACAACAGTTTTTTCAGCCTGCCTACAGCTCTCCTTGTACTTGATTCTGCACAGTACGTAAAGAAACGAGAACTGATGATTAGGGTTACAACTTCCCCTCTCCATGTTGCCAAGTGTGGTGATTCTTTCAGAAGTAGTGGTGTCTCTACTTTGCTTTAGGTGACAGTTTTGTATGTGTCTAGTATCAAGACAGTAATTTTTAACCCTCCTCGTCTATAACTGATGGTAACAGGATGTCGGCGTTTCTTGCAAAGACGTCAATATCTCTTGGATGTTTATTCTGTGACCTCCTTGAACATGCATTGTCTGAAAAACAGTGCTCCACAGCACTTCATAAAAGGTCAATAAAATTAAACATTAGATCATATAGATTTAACCACAATTGCATAAATTTGGTTAACCATACAAAGACACGTGCTTACAAGGACTGCTGCATGTCAGTACATTCATGGACACCTGCTAATCTGAGCTTACCTTTACATCAGTTACTCTTTTGTAAGAGGTTTGAATTTGTGGTGCATATTGCATAGAGTACAGCAGAAAAGTTTACATTTTATGAGGAAGTAAGTTTGTGGTTGGTTTTTTTTTTTTTTACATGCAAGTACTCTATCAGGTGTATCACAGTAAATGCAGTTACTTCACAGAATATGGTACCATGTGCTTTACTGTTTTATTTATAGGATTGTCTTCTGTTTCTGCTGAACATTGCTGTTCCTGTTTCTGATCCCGTTGCCTGTGGAGTTATTCAGTTAATTTTGATTAATTTTTAATTAATGCTGTATTTATTTGAAGGACAGGTAGTGTACACTCATTTTGCAGACCTGGGGAACGTCAGATGTAACCCGGCTGGCAAGCACTACTACTTCATTGTGCCTGTGTGGCTTTGAGGAATGACAAGTAATCAACACATGGACCCATGTGAGCTGAAGTCTTTTCAGGTGAAGAATATAAGGTGGCTCTGGGTGCTGTTAGTAGAAAGAGTACGTATCTGTTTGGCAGTGAACCCTAATGGCATGTGGGCCAGTGTTTCAGAAAGCATTCCTCTGATGTCTTGCATTTATATACATTTTAAATTCGTGTAGTCTGAGCTTGCTATTTAGGCACTAGGCAATGTGAACTAGATATTTATCTGTGGTTTCCATGAAACAAGTAGGAACACAGAGTAAAACGTGCAGATGCCAGAGTATGAACTTCATTCTGTCATGGTATGCAGTTAGTGGTCTTATTTTCTTTGTGAGTAAAGCCTGGGCTATCGGTGAAGTCTGTCACAGTGGTTGTAGATGTTGAGGTAGAGTTGGTAAGAACTGAGAACCACAGCGTGTTAACACGGTATTTCAGTGATCTACAGCCACATTCGCATCTGTGTTTGAATACTGCTCAGCATCAGGTGGCTATCTTCCAACTGACTTGCCTTTCTTGAAGCAGAAAGTATTTTCACAGTATTTTCCAATGTGAGCCTGGACAGAGGAATAACTTGTCTTTTCATGACTCATTTAGTGTGAACAGAAATGAAGGAATCTCAGTACAGTCAAACATTTTTCAACTGGTATTTTCCTCTAAGTTAAGACCAGCTTTAGATTTTTCTCATCACTGATCTGTCTGCGCAAATCCCGAAGGAACGAGAGAGAATTGCAGCTTATCCTAGACGTATACTTGCGACTTCTCACATGCTTAGGGTCTGCTTAAATAAAAGGAGGGATGCTACCCAAGTGCACAGACACAGCGGTCCGTACTCAGTTGAGGGTATCATTATGCCTATGAATACAGCTACAGGCCCAAAGGGAGAGGCGTGTCAGTGAAGTGAGGTGAATGTTGGGACTCAGAAAGGAAGCATGTTCCTTCTGCAGCAGACAGTTGCATGCTTTGTGGCTGTGGAAGTATAGGAAAGCTTATAAGCTTTCATCAACTTCATGATTTATGCTATCGCAATGACATACATCCCACCCACAGAACTTTAGGCAGCTTGACCACTTAGGCTGTTCTATGTTTTTAAATTATGTATATTCTTTCTGAAACTAAGTCTCAGAAAGCAGAGACATAGTACCAAAATTAACTAATTTTTTTTTTTTTGCTTTCACTTTTGACTAGATTTTTCAGCCTGTCAGATACTTCTTTTCAAAAGGAGATGTAGAAATCTGGGGTTTGGTTTAAGTTTATTGAAAAATTCCACACCGACAAAAAGACGACAAAATACACCCTTCAGAATTTAAAATAAGAAAGCCTGGGGTGGAGAGGTTATCTCCTGGGAGAAGACCAACAGAATAATTGAATTATTTTTAAAAGAAAGCCTTGCCTGTCCGAAACCAGGTGACATAGTCTCAGACCAAAACAAGGGTGTATGATTGCCTTTTGGTGATCAAAGCAGCTATAATCTTTTTTTTTTTTGAGCATTTACAGTTCCATTTTTTTTTTTACTGCATTCAAATGTTTTATTGGGTTATAAACACTATCTATTGATGATGTAAAGGATGTCTCCTAAACGTTTTGTCCAATCTTTAATCTTAATACTTGTTTTATAACCTGCACTACCAGGTGCTTTGAAGTTTCTGTATGTCGGGGCAACTCAGCATGTTATCTGACACTTACCCACTTTGTAGAAATTTTACTGGATTTAACGTTCAAGACAGAAAGGATTCTCAGCCTACTGTGAAACAGCCCTTCGCACAATGATAGAAGTACTTAACTGTTTAATGATGCTGTGTTTCAGAATAGGCTGGTTTAGACAATGTGTAATAGGAAGAAAACAAAAAGAGTCAGTCTCTCCCTTTTGCCCTCCTCCCTCATCTATAAGCTGCTTAAACTGTTCCGATCTTCCTCTTCAGTAACTGCCATTCAATGTTGCCTCAGTGAGCATTAGCTTGCAGCAACTGGGATTCGTTAGAGGTAACTTGATGCAGAGGATTTGCATTATTGCACAAGTGAGAGAGAATATGGCAGCATGGACTCACACCTATAACATAATGAGGAAAATAAATCATAATTAAATGGTAAAACTGTAACATAATTATTTCCCTTGATAGCGTTAAAAATTTTGCGTATACCCATAGTTAAAATCCATGTTGTTGGTCCTGCGTTTTCCATGCATGTGCTTTGTCTAATGAGAAATACACTGGCTAGTGAGGTATTATTTTGTCTCTCTTGGCATTACATATACATGTATATACCTATACACACGTATATGTATATATACATATACACACACGTATGCATTACACATAACTTACGTTTCTATAGACACTGGGAATTTGCACTCAAAGAAGGATTGAATAATAACCACCGTACAGAGAAAACTGGTAAAATCCCATCTTGGTGAAAGCTCCTGTGTAATCTCAGTAGAAGAGGACAGTGTAGAGGTGAACTCAACAAAGCATTCGAGCTATCTTTGTGAAAGGCAGTCTGCTTTCACACTGAACTGTGCTTCTAATGAAGTGCAGGTAGGCTACTCTTGGATGGGACTTTGAGCAACCTGTTCTGATGGAAGATGTCCCTGCTTTCAGCAGGGAGATGGACTAGATGATCTTTAGGACCTCTTTAGAGGTCCCTTCCAACTCAAACCATTCTAGGATTCTATAATTCATGCTCAAATACTTCATTCTGATCACCATGTTTCACTACTTGAACACTTGACTTGGGCCAGCATTTGAGAGTAGAATTATCCAGAGAACTTACAGGTTGTATTCCAGTCAGTTGTTGCAACATCAAGTGTCCCAGTAAGTAGACAGGGGCATGGCCGTCATGAGAGGTCCCTAACCCTGGCAAAACCATGACTCGGGAAACTTGTAAAAGGCTGCATTACAGGACAGTATTTCTGGCTGTTCTTATGGCACAAATTTGTTTGCTTATGAGGCAGAATTTGTTTATTGATGCATTTATTGTTCTTGTTTATTACTATTTATCTCATTTGTATTTTATTTTATTGGGTTTTGCTAATGTAATGGGGGTATTATACAAAACACAATACGATACTCTTGTAATAATGCTATTATGTCAACAGTGTGGTACTCAAGGTCTTGAAGTTTAATACTTTCTGTTACTATCAATCTCTGAAAAGTTTTTTAGAGAAACTGGGATGACAGTTCTTACTGAAAATATGTTTCACACATTTCATGCAGATCTTTGCACTTTTTCAGTGTTCTGCATAATTTTGTCACATTTACATAATAATTACATTGAAATATCTTATTACAGAGTGTCTCCTATACACTGGAATAATTTCTGACAAATAAGTTGCTCTCCTGTAAGACAGTGCCCTACAGTTCCTCCTTCTCATACGTGATTTTTTTTTTTTCAGATTAAGCCAAGATTTCAGTACCATACTCACACACACACACAGGCTTTTCCTGTATATATTCAAAAGGGCTGCAGCAGACTTACACACTGGCAAGGTTTTTACAAACATTTGCACTGCAGCGCTCACAGTTGCAGTGTAGATGAGATTTTGACTATATTTTGCCTCTGCATTACTCCAAGCTAACCCTTAGTTAATGCTACCCAATTTTACCGCTGTGATAATTTTTCTCAGCAGTTCAATTGTTCATCCTGCTTGCATGCCTTTCTTTGGACTCCTCACTTCTTCTGACCTTTGTTTTAACAATCATGGCAAAGAAACTCTTGCATAGTCAAAAATTTCATTTATTTTTCCCTAGCAGTGATTGATACCAGTCACCAGTAAATCTGCTTTTCCACTCACTGAAATAATCAGAGTGAGGAATCTTTGCAAGACAAGAAACTGTCTTGATTTTATGGCTACAGGTTGGTTAAATAAGCATATGCCTAGGTCTGCCTTTCATTTGCAAAGTGGATTTTTGTCTCCATGCACTCGCATAACATGAGTTGAAGTCTCGAAAAATTATTGGGCCATTTTGATTTTAAATAGTGAATTTTTGTGTGTTCTTGTTCATCTTTTGAGGCTGTTGAGTGTGTTCTCTGTTGTCTTTCTGCAACTGTGAGGGACAGAAACTTCTTTTAAATTCAAGTCAAAATTCTTAAACTGAAGCTTTGAGAAGAGCAATAAATACCACTGGATTTTGTGATACCATAATCAGAGTTGTGAGCACTGGCAGTAGTAATGGTAGGAAAAGTCAGTAAAGGCTTGTCATGTTGGGCAGTGTCTTGCATCCTTTGAGAACAGCAGGCACCCAAAGTTGAAAGAGCTATGGACTTATGCAAATGTGTAAAACATTTCTGTTGTTGAGAAACAAAAAACTCGGCTTCTGTACTAGTGGTGTTCGGTTTTAAAATTGCCTTTCCATTACAGCTTTGAAATTTGTCCAGGAAAGACTTGCAGTGAATTTTGTGAACCTGTAGTGGTCACAGTTCTTTCCTCCTTTTCCCCTTCTCCCCTCCCAGCTCAAAGCAGACTTCTTTCAAACGCAGTTTCCATCCTGTCAGCAGCGACAGCTGCTTTGTGCGCTGCTGACTCTGCACGTCTTTGAGAAGTTCTGCTTCAGAAATCGTGTCTTCCGTTCCCAGTCATGGAAGTGCTCCTACTGTGGAGCTGGTGTAGTGTACATGTGATTTTATTTTTATCTTCATTGAAATGCAGCCAGGACTAGGCATGAATCCACTAAAATGTCTTGGAAATGGAAATGTCTTTCTGTCGCTGGTTTAACACGCCGTTCTGATTGAGAGCTGGAGGCGTCTTATCTTGCTTTGACGAGCTTTTTTTATACCTCAATTCATTATTGCTGATGCTGTGAATTTCACTTGTACAACATCTTTTTCAACATATGGACTGATAATCTGCGTCATGCTTAACAGGAGGATGAAGATTTCTTTTTTACATCATGGCTGAATGTTCCTCAGGACTGATTAACTATTGAACAGCACATGCTGGCTAGTCTAGAAAAGGATCTGATGATCATCTCTAACCATTTATATATTGCAGGTAAGTTCTGTCCGTCAAAAAACCACGACCCCCCAAAATCCCAAACATGGCACTATGTGCTTAAGTTTTTATCTTCAAACGTCAGTTTGACAGCAAATGCTGCCTGATTCTTTAAGAATGAAGCAATTCTACTGATGAAATAGGCTCCATTTGTGAACTTAATGGAAGTAATAAAATTAGTGCAGAACTGTGCTGGTTTGAACATGGCACCAACCGCGTGGTGCGCCCCTTTGTTCAAACTCTTCCCCTTTCCCAAGCCGCGGGGAAATTCCCATGCTTCCGGGGAGGGGAAGCAACATTCAGACACGCCTCTGCAAACGAGCACATAAAAAAGGGCATGTCGAGACACTCACGGACGCCATACCCCACAGCTTTTGAACTCGGGCAAGCCGCGGCACTTTTGAATTCTCCGTCCCTGGAATTAAGAGAGAGATTTTTCACCGGAGAGAGAAAAGAAACCTCGGCAGTACCTCCACATCTGAAGCAGTAAAAGACTTCTTCTGTGAAGCAGGTAGACCTTTCCATTTTGCCAGTTACCAGTGGGAGTGGACCTTTGGACTCAATGTCACCACTACACTCCAGTCCTTGCATGTTGCAGACAGATACTGAGGAGCAAAGGGGAACGCGAAGCTGTTTCCAGGTGCTCGGCGCAGAGCCTTCCGCAGAATGCGGGGAAAACCACCAGCATTCCCCTGGAGAACTGGTCAGCCTCTGCATGCTGACTGGGGAGGGCGACAATTCCGCCCTCAGAACTTCAGTCCTTTCCAGTTACCCCGAAAGGAAGGACTACCGCGTGAAGATTTGCCACAGGAGAGGTTTTCTTTGGACTGAGCACCTGGTGAGGTGACAGACAATTCCTTTCCTCCCCCCCCTCCCCACCACTGGCACTATGACTACTTAGCAGGTCCTTTGTTTGTAAGCGGGAGATGTGGGTTTAAATGGGAGATTGTATTGTATTTGTATATGCATATTTATTTATTTATCAATCTCTCCCTCTATATCTCTCTCCTTTCCAGTCCTGCCTAACTTTTAAAATTACTTTACTTCCAGGCTTTTCACTATTAAAGCTCTCCCCCTTTACATTAAGCCTGTGTCTGTTTTTCCTTTACCCAAACAAAGCCCTGAATTCAAGCCTTGACGAGCTGTTAACTCTCCCTTTTCTGTGTGGTGTGCTGGGTTTACCTTCCATCCCATGCGAAAACCCCTTTTGGTGCTAACAGCCTCATAGTTTCAAACCGTGACAAGAACGAATACCCTTTCTGCAATCCAGTAAAATTGTTTCGCTGGTAGTATATGGCTGTTACTTTTGGGGAAATTATGTTTTATTACAGGACAAATGGATGCATTTGTCTTAGAAGAATGGTTGCTTGTCACCCATCCTTCTGTGATTGACTGACTGGGTCATTCTGCAATCGTGTGGGAATAGTATCTCACAAAGGTGAATTTATTTTTCTTTCAAAATAACTTGGAGGTAGGAGCTTCTGCTTAAAATAAAGGACCAGCATTCTCACTGAGCAGCTTTCAGATGTTATTTGTATTATGCAGATAAAAAGGAGATAAAATTATAATACAATCTTTACAAGAAGCAGAGTGATAAAATGAACCTTCATGTTTCAAAAGGCAGTGTGTTTTTTGAGAGAGTAATGTCTCTTAAAGATAAAAATCACCAAAGAAGTGAAAGGGAGAGTAATTATTCTGAAACATGTATCTGAATTAATGACAATGCTAAATAATGAAATGCAGTGGCACATTTTTGCTGAAAGCATTCTGCCTTGGAAGTAGAAGGGTTTGTGAGCTTTTACTCATTGTGGCATTTCATTGCTACCTGTGTGGCTTTCCTAAATCCTATGAGGTGTTAATGGATATAGTGATTTTTTTTGCATGCCTGCGTCTCTTAACTGAGAGTGGTATCATGTTAAAATGATTATAGGAGACAACAGTAGAAGTGCAAAGACAGGAAGATTATTCGAGGTTTGCTTGGCTTGTACATCCCTTGTACTAGCTGCAAAATAAACAACTGGGAGAAAAATTAGTTTCACCCGCTGGACAACGAATCTCCTTAATAGCATCTGCCAACTTCTGCACCTCCACAATAAGATACTTTTGGTTTTGGCGGTTAGTAACGTCATCATACTGACGGATTCGGTTGCACACCTCCCCTACGGTCAAATCTTCCTGATCGTCTGCCTGACCCCACAGCATGGTAGACAATGTGTGGGCGTAGTCTTCTGGTGCGCTCCGAACAAACTTTTTAAGTAAAGCCGGAGTAGCGATCACCAACTCGGAGTTGACATTTTTATCATTTCGTTCATTATAGAGAATTTCTTTCATAGCCAACTCTCTCAGGTATTCGATACCTTTACTTAGAGCGTCCCATAGGGGAACACGGTGTGTGAGGTCGTCTCTAGTGGGCTATCTATCATTTACAGCTGCCAGAAATTGCTTGAGAATACTAAGTTTTCTCTCATATGCCCCTATTTTACTATCTATGCCTCCTTCCAGGGCCATATTTCCTAACTGCCTAGCATCACTGCCAGTTAGTTCGATGCTCTCGCCTCCCTGGTCCCAGCAACGAAGCAACCACCCCAGAATGGACTCATTTGGATGCCTGCTAAACTCCTGTCTGACGTTTCTCAAGTCCCTCCTAGAGAAAGGTTCATCCTCATCCTCCGAGGACTCATGCTCTGAGGGCTCAAGTCTAGGCACTCTTGGTACGTCTTGCATGGACTTCATCTCTTAGGCTGGCTTGGGTGTGCGCCACCATCAGAGCCGCCAGGGTCACCAGATCATCCGTTGTCGGAGCCTTGTCCTCTTTCCACTTCTTCACAGGGGCGATTTCTACTCATTATGGTGGAGAGGTGGCAGTAATGCTTGTGTGGTACCTGCTCTTGATGCTAAACCACAGCAGGACAACGGTAGAAATGACTAATACAACGTTAGAGATGACTGATACAAACAGAAAAACAGTATCATCCACAGAACCTTCAGGTTCAGATTCCCATGGTCCGGTGTAGTCGCTAGTGTCGAATGGAGCAGGGTCATGACTCAGTATCCATTCGATAGTGGAGTTATAG
>NW_010402023.1:0-638 GCF_000710305.1 Buceros rhinoceros silvestris
AACCAGATGATTCTATGATTCTATGATTCCACCTGCATGGGCAGGAGGACCCAGGCGGGATCTTCTCTGTGGGCCTGGTTTTCTGTCCCTTTCCCTCTCCTCTGCTCACCTCCTGCTCTGGCAGAGCCCAGGGCCCCTGGGGGACACACGTTCGGGGATCCCCAGGTCTCCCACACTGCCAGAGGAGCAGAGGCGAGAGCTGGGAGACCGAAAGCCAGCTCCGGCCCCTCATCATCGGCTTTGGTGCACACTTGGCTCTGGTGTGACCGTTGCCTTGGGGCACTGGGCAGTGGTGAAGGAGATCCCAAATCCCGCCCTGTAACAGCTCTCAATTGCCCTAAGAGAAAAAATGAGGAAAACTCAGTTTACCCCTCAGATCCCAGGGCTGTACCCTGGTGTGACCAGAGAAGAGCAGCAGCTGACGTGTGGGTGGAGGTGCCAGCAGGCAGCAGAGCCGCCCCCCGCCCCCACAAAGGCTGCAGCCTTTTCTGCTAAACGGGGGTCGGAAAACAGGCTGTCACACCCTGAGCACGGCTGGGTGCTGGCTTTTATCTCGGGTTGCAGCGAGGGTGGCGAGGAGCTATCTGGTGTGGGGCTGGCAGGGCGTGGGCGGCCATGGGCTGCCCGCGGGTGATAGA
>NW_010402023.1:795-5285 GCF_000710305.1 Buceros rhinoceros silvestris
GAGGGTGGCGGGGTCCCCACCAGCCGCTGTCGGGCTGATAGCCGGGTGTTGTGCTGCGCTGCCGTGGCCGGGGGTGCTGCGAGGCAGAGCCCTGCTCTGGGAGAAGCGGTGCTGCAGTGGGGCAGCGTGGTCCAGCAGCGCAGTGATGGGGACTAGGCATAGCTGGGCACAGCTGGGAAACCCCAGCGGGCTCCCTCAACCCCTGCCCCACTGCTCTGCACCCCGGGAAGTGCTGCACTGACCGTGTGCCTCCCTCGAGCTGTCCCCGCCAAGTGTCCCCTCCAGGCCAGGGCTCCACAGGCTCATTTCGCAGCCCAGGGCAGAGGTTGTGGTAGGTGGCCACAGGCTGGACCCTCTTGCCAGGAGCCTGTGTCCTTCTTGAGCTGCACAGACAAAAACCTAGCAAACCACCCCCCCGATTACAGGCAGGAAAAACACTTCCTTGAATGAAGGACTGGCCTGGGGACAGCCCGTCCCCAAGTAAAAGCTGACTTTGCCTGTGTCTGGATTGCTTTCGCCCGAGTTCCTGTGCTGAGGGATAGCTCAGAAGATGTTTCACTACATCTTTAGCTTTTCCCTGAACACCCTGGCTCTCTCGCCCGACCATATGCCCCTCATCCCCTCACTCGGCTCTGAACCCCCCATGGCCTGTGACACTGGACTGGCTTTGTGCTGGTGAATCCGTCTGCTGGGGTGTAGGGACAGGGGTGCATGAACAGGGTCAGGTCACTTCTCCTGCCTGCCCTGGGGGTCTTCTGTGCATGTCTGCTGCAGCCAGCCCCCAGCCTCCAGACAGTGTCACCTGAGCCCCGAATTTCAGAGCGGGAGATTTCCTACAAAATTAAACCAAACGCTCAGTCCAGCGAGCGAGGCTGCTGCTTGCACGACGAGTAAGTCATTACGTGGCACCAAGTTGAGGCCAGACCCATCAGAGCCAGGCGTGCTCCACACCCCTTGGCACCAGGCCTGAAGGGTATGAAGGGTTGAACCTGGATCCTGAACTTAGAGATAGATCCTCGTTAGGGGTAGAGACGCACCGACTTAACCCATTGTTACGTTTTCCCTTAATTTCTTGTCAGGGTCAGGGACAACTTGCACAGCCTCTGTGCCCAACGCGGAGTGCCTGGGCACAGCTACACCCGGTACCTCTCGCTGTGGTGGTAACACCCAGCTCTCTGCCCATGTGCTGTGAGACCCCAACCCACTCCCAAACCCACTGTGCTGAGCCCAGACCTCTTCTGTCTGTCACCTTTCCTATTCTCCCTTTCCCTCCTGAAAAAAAAAAAAAACATTTTCAAAAATTCTTGCTTTCATGTTCAGGCTGGTGACCAGACAGTCCCACCCTGGGGAAGCTGTATAAATTAAGGTGATTCAGACCACCCTGCTGCTGCTCTGCACTGCCCCAAGTCCATCACCAACCACATCCTGACCGGGTTTGGAGCACCACTCTGCCATCCCCTGACGCTCTGTGACCATCTGAAAGGCTTTGCTCTGGTCCCAGATTGGGTATTCACCTGGACAGGACCCTGAGGTCCCCTTTTGCCCCCAGCACCATTTTCTGGGCAGCCCTTTGTGGGGTGTCTGCATTACCAGTGTGGTGGTGGGATGTTGGTGCTGGCTGTCAAACCCAGACCAAGGCACCAGCATGAGGCTGGGCACAGCCAAGAGGACCGGTGGGGTAGCAGCAGGCTGAAGCTCATGCGTGAGTTCACAGCCCGGGGAGGCTGTAAAAGGTCGGTGCTATTACGGACCCTCCACATACGGAGGCGTTTAAGGGTCTGGTGTGACCTTAACTCAATTAGCTGATTCCTGTTCCACTGTGCCTGTCCTACGGGGTCTGAAGAGTTTGAAGAATTATTGTGGGTATAAAAGGAGCCATTAAAAGGAATCAGTGCAGAAGAGCGGCACCGAACCAGCTGGAGTGACTTTGGCCTCTCCTCTTCCTCTCTTTCCTCTGCCTGCCCCTTCCCTTCCCCTCGGCTCGTTGTGACCATCCTGGGAAGAAGTGGTCCTGCTCCCCAGCCGCAGCAGCAAAGCCAGACGCCGACACTGGGACCAGGACCTGAGGTTTTCTGCTGCAAACCACATCTCTGCTGCTTTTCCGCAGAGCCTGAAAAGCAGCGGTTATTAACCACATTTTTCTTCACTATTAATGCTGCAGCTAATTCCCTCCTCCAAGCCGCTGTGTTTGATGTCGTCCTGCTCATCCAGCCTCACACTCCCGCTCTCCGCTCCCCGCCTCCCTGCGGTTTTTCGTGCTGCTGGTTCCAACGCAGAAGAAAAGCATCATTATCTTTTCTCTTTCAAAGTTCAGCTTTGCAGGACTGAAACCGAGCCCCCTATCACCAACCAGGCAACCGCGGTGCTAATAATAGACCCAGATGCAGCTCAGATTTTATTTTCTCATGGGTCTGCTGGGAAATGCAGACCGCAGGACCAGAGAAGTAATATATGAAAAGGCCACTCTAGGTCGTCTATTGTCATTCCCCAGCTGAGCATCCAGCTGGTGTGGTCAGCTCTGGGCTCGGTCCCACAGGCTGGGTGACCCACATGGGGGAGCATCTGCCTGCAAATTCAGGGTGGCACAGGAGTGGTTTTGCCCTCTGAGTCTCTTATTGAAAATTGATGACACCAGAAGTCCACACGTCTCCTGAAGAACCGAGGGTGTGTGTCCATGTGCCTGCTCCTTAGGTGAGGAACTAAGGCGAGAGCTGGCCACCTGCATGATAGTTTTATCTGCACCGAGCAGCCCCTGCTCCACGCTGTGTTATCAGGCCATGCTGGTGGCTCGCTCGCGGCTGGAAGGAGCCTGTGGGCCTTGCCTGGGAGCAAGGAATTCAAAAAAATAAAAAATGCCTCCTCAGACCCTGCAGCAGGGACCTGAGATGTGACTATGGATGTGAACCACCCCAGCTCGATCTTGGTGGAGGGCTCTGCCACTGCTCGGTGTGGCTCTGGTGGGAAAAACGGAGCAGGATCGATCTGTAACTGGAATGGGTCAGGGGTCTGGATGAAACCTTCCAGTCTGCTACAGAAGACCCAAAGCCCACGGTGATGTCAGGATGCTCTTGTACCTGCTGGCTTTGCCTTTCTGAGCATGCGGGCAAAGCTTTGCCTGAAGCCCGAAAACTGGGAAAGAACCCGTGAAGTTCAGTGGGAAGGTAACACCTGGAGACACACAAACACCTTTGGTCAGACCCCGAGCTGGTGGGAATGGATGGTGCTGGTCTGGTCTGGGTGGGTCCTTCTACCCTTGTGCCAGGCATTTAGCTTCCCAGCAGGGAGAGGCCAGTGAAGTGCCTGCCGTGTCCATCCTGTGCACACACTGAAAGAGCAGAGGAGCCTGTCCCCAGCCACAGCCTGTGCCTGGTCACAGCTGGCCCCGGCACCTGTGTCCCACACAGGCTTTCCTCAAAACCTGGGGCACGAGGAGGTGCTCAGCCCCAGGGCAAGGGACAGTGGCACCAACAGGGACGTGGCAGCTCCAGCTGAGCAGGAGGAGAAACCTCTGTGCTGTGCAGGTGAGGAGCCCTGGCCTGGGTTGCCCAGAGAGGGACTGGAGTCTCCTGCTCTGGAGAGACCCCAAAGCTGCCCGGACACCCCCTGGGCACTCTGGGTGGGGGGGGGGGACTCTGCTCTAGCAGGGGGTTGGGCTGGGTGACCCCAGAGCTCCCCACCAGCCCCCACCAGTCTGGGATTCTTCTTTTTCCTCCCTTATAGGATGTCATGTGGACATGAATTAACCCCATCACAATTACAACGTAAGGAGCTCTTTGGGACTTCCACAGAATTCCTGAGGCTTTAGTTATAAGACAGCAGGTCTCCCAGCACCAGGTGACGTTCATACAAAGGTTGTTCTTTGACTGGGATTCTGTGAGGTGATCTCTGTGTCGTTAACACCAAACATGGTGGCACATCTGTGGGTCTCCAGCACATGGCTCAGGCGTGGAGGAACTTCACTGACAGGCTGGTGCTTTCCACACTGTTGTCTGTGTGCCCGGAGCTGCAGAGCTGTGGCCAAAGGCAACAGCAATCAGCATCCCCAAGAGAGTGTTCTGGAGCAGGAGGGCCTGTGAAGTGGCCAAGCCCATCAGCCAGGTCATCGATCCCATCAGAGGACTATCCCTCTGGTTTAGAGAGCGTAAATCCCACAAAGGACTCTGAGGTTGGGTGCTGCCAGTGTGAAGCTGTTGTAAAGCACCTTGCAGATGGGTCGGTGCCTGCTGCAGGACTCGGGGTGACCTGTGCACATCTGTGGTGAGCAGGGAGTCACGAGGGGAAGGAGAAGGAGATAAGAGGGAATTGTGTCCTGAGCCTGCCTGTTAAGGCCTTTTCCTTGAAAACCACACCTCGCTGCAGACTGACCACTCCGTGGACCGACCCACTGCTGGTGGGGACCCCCACTGCGGTCCCAGCCAATGACCCCGCAGCGTGGGATGGGGAGGAGCTGCCAGTGGTGGATAAAAGGCTCCGTGGGGTCTCCAGGCCAG
>NW_010402023.1:5746-14340 GCF_000710305.1 Buceros rhinoceros silvestris
TGTCCGAGCTGCGCTGTGAGAAGCTGCACGTGGACCCCGAGAACTTCAGGGTGAGCTGCCTTGGGGGCCTCTCTCTCTCCAGTCCTGCAGAGTATCTCAGTGCCTGGGGTGGGAGGGGTGGGTTTCAAACAAACATAAATAACGTATTTTAGTTTCCAGAGAGAAAAGGATGTGTTTGGCTGGGAACGGGGGGAGAGGGGAAGGTTGGTGGTTTGATAATGCCAGGGAGGTGCCAGGCTCCAGGCTGTGAGGGGTTTGGGAGCAAACACAGGGAGATGCTCTGAAAGCCTGCAGGCTTGAGGAAAGAGGGAGAAGGATGCTGGGAGACTGCGTGGGGCTGAGGTTGGAGAGCATAGAGGGAAGTGCCACTGTGTCGGTGCCATGGGCAGCCTCTTCCTGTCACCTCCTGCCGCCAAGGCTGGGGGCCACTTTGTCTCCTCTATTTCTAAGGCTGGCAGGCATGGGAGGAGAAGGAAAAGGGAATGTGGGATGGGCAGGGGTTGGACACTGATGGGAAGACAAACAGACTGGGATCAGAGGCACTGAGGACAGGTCTGAGTGTGGAGACAAGGACAGCAGGTGAGGAAGAGGAGAGGGAGGGGAAGGGTGCAGGGGTGAGGAGTCGCTGTGGGTGAAGAGAGGGAGCAATTCAGGCTGGAAGGGATTGGGGAGGCTGGATGTGGCTGATGGCTTCTGTTCAAGCCCAGCTTTGGGGAGGTAGCGGGTAGACCTCGCACTGACCCTAACCCTCTGCTCAAGGAGGAATGGGGTTTCACAGCAGGAAAAAACAAAGAAAGAAAAAAGACAGAAAATGTCTGGAAAAAAGGTCTAGAGGCTGGAAAACAAGCTGTGAGGAGGAGCAGCGACAGGACAGGTGGACACTGGTTCATATGGTCAGCTCAGCACTATCCTGCACAGAAAATTCAGCTAAAAGAGCTTCCATGGGCCGTAGTCTCCAGGACCCACTGGAGAGCTGGGTTCATCGAGCCCCTGGTCCCGGGTCCTGTGCAGGGCAAGGGGTGCTCTGCACTGTGTTGACCTGATTTCCTTCCTTCTCTCCAGCTCCTGGGAGACATCCTCATCGTTGTGCTGGCTGCACACTTCACCAAGGACTTCACCCCTGCCTGCCAGGCCACTTGGCAGAAGCTAGTTGGTGTGGTGGCCCATGCTCTGGCCCACAAGTACCACTAAACCCTCTGGAGGAGGATGTCTCTGTAACAGTCAATAAAAACTGCACATTTTCTGCACTTCTTACTGTGCTCCCGCATCTCTATGGAGGCCTGTGGTGTGGGAGGAAGGGATCAAGGGGGATGAAAGGGGGAAGATGTCCTCTGGGTTGCTGGGCACATCACAGAGTCGGGCTGGCCAAAGGGGAGGCCACTTTTCGCGGCTGTTTGGGCTCTCTGCCCTTTCCTGCCTGCGTGGTGGGGCTGGTCCTGGACGTCCACACACAGCGCTGGAGTGCCCCTCGCTGGGGAGCTCCACTGGGGCTACTGTCCTCTGAACTAGCCACCGTCCTCTGAACCAGCCACCGTCCCTCTGAACCAGCCACCACCCCTCTGAGCTTGGCAAGTCGCAGGCGCGGGGGATTCCTGAGCTGTTCTGTGCTGAAGGGCAAGCTGCAGGACAAGAAACACCCCCCCCACCACCCCGGCCCTAAAGCTCTCAACCTGTGATGGTTGCAAGGATGTAAATTTGCAGAGATTCGCTGAGGGCAGCTCAGATGGGGCAGAAGGTTGGCCCTTCGTGTTTCAGCACTGATGTATTTTGTAAGAAGCTGATCAAATGCTTTTTCTGAATCAGCAGAGAAAGTGGTCCCGCCATTCCTCCTGTGCACCTCCATCGGACATGGGACCTGACATGATCCCAAGGGGAGGGGGTGAGGGCAGCCTGCAAACAGGACCAGTCAGAGCTGGTTTTACTCAGACAGGCTGAACTGTTTTGTCACTGGAGTGGAAGGTTCTGCTCAAGCACCCTGGTTTCAGCGATGCTTCTCCAGGGGTAACTGACAAACCATCAAGGACAGACGTGCCGGTGCCTCAGAACAGTGGAGTCTGGTTTTGCAGGATTCAGGGATGCATCTTCTGCCTTTCTCCTGATAAAGCAGGGACTGGCACTTGTGACCCCTCTGTCCTTCGTAGCCAGCCTGTCTGACGGGCAAAGAACCCAGCCCTGCTGCCAGCACCGAGAATATCCCGGGCTGGGGGAAAGCCCCAGAGCCCAGCCCAGCTTTCCCGCAGCACATCGTTCTCCTCACGGTCAGCCAACGGACATTTCGGCAGGATTTGGGGAGGTGAAACTGTTCTTGATGTCTCGTTCCACTTAGCAGACACCAAGCTGCCACCAAACAGAAAGGGTCTCCTGCACTTGCGTCACGAGCAGCCACAACATGAACAGGGTGGTGGTGGGTGCGTCCAGCAGCACTGGCTGCAGACCTCACTGGTACGTTTTCACCCCAGTGTCTGAGGGTGTCTTAATCGTTCTGTTCCTCCTCTCCTACCCTGCATCATGGACACATCCCAGTGGTGATGTGGAGTGTGTTCTGCTCCCTGGCCAGCACCCGGATGGTCTTGTCATCCTCACTCTGCAATTAAAGGTACAGGCATGGCGTAGGATGTGGTGCTGGTGTAGTGGAGCCAGCGTGCCAGGCTCTCCAAGTGAGAGCTGCCCTTCTCTCGCATGAAGCAACCACAAACAGCCCACCTGACCCCAGAGTGGGTCACGACATGTGCCCTGGATGGCAGGATAGACGGACACCATGGCACACCTGGAGTATGCCTGGTCCCAGCAGTGTGGCATCAGGAGCTCTAACAGCTCTTTACAAAGGGAGAGTGGAACCCCTCTGCTGGGAGGAGAGGGGAAAGAGCTGGGGGGGTTCAGCCTGGGGCAGAGGAGGTTGCAGGGAGACCTGAGTGCAGCCTGTCAGCACCAAGGGGCACCTGTCAGCATCTGAAGGGGCTCTGAGAAAGCTGGGGAGGGGCTGTTCAGCAGGGGCTGTGGGGACAGGACAAGGGTGACGGTTCCACTGACAGAGGGAGAGTCAGAGCAGAGAGAAGGGAGAAACGTTTGATGCTGAGGGTGGGCAGAGCCTGGCGCAGGCTGCCCCGAGAGGTGGGAGCAGCCCCATCGCTGGCCCCATGGCAGGTCAGGTTGTCCCTTGGGGCTCTGAGCCCCCTGCTCTGAGTGCAGATATTCCTGCTCCCTGCAGGGGTGGCGCGGGCGGCCCCGAGAGGTGGGAGCAGCCCCATCGCTGGCCCCATGGCAGGTCAGGTTGTCCCTTGGGGCTCTGAGCCCCCTGCTCTGAGTGCAGATATTCCTGCTCCCTGCAGGGGGTTGCGCTGGGTGACCTGGAAAGCTTTCTCCAACCCAAACCAGTCTGTGATTCCACGGTTCTGTGATCTCGCAGGGTCAGCAGTGTCTCTGTTCTCTGCAGCCAAGGAATGGAGCAGCACAGGGGAACAGTCTCAACAGAAGCACCTCCAGCAGGTGGTGGGAAAGCAGGAACCAAATGTGCATTTCCAGGCTGTCACGCTGTGCAGACTGTCCTATTTGGGGAGGAGAACCCAGCCTCACCAGCACAGTGACAGGGGCCGAAAGCAGTGCTGGTGTTCTACCATGAGAGAAAATGGCCATGGGAGTGGTGCAGGGTGACACTGGGATTCCCAGGCAGGGCTGGGAGCCACCAAGTGCCCAGGGGACAAGGAGCCATCAGCTTGATCCTTAGCAGTTGGCTCGTGTTCAGGACCTGACTTCTACCTTGCTCTCTGTTACATCATTTCGGTGACCCCCAGGTTCTCTGCATGGTGCAAACAGCCTTTTGGAGCCCAGGGTCCCTTCGAAGCGGTTCCAGCCCTCCACGGCCTGACCAAGGAAGGGCTGGCTGATGCACATTCCCATTTTGCTGTCTGCTGCTTCCACTCCGCAGGAAGGAGCGAGCTCCTGCCCTCAGCTGGGACATCGTGAGACATTGGCACAGAGTGGGATGAGCCCAGATAGGGCTGTTCAGCTGGGAAGGGAAGATCACAGCCAATAAAGTGGGAACAAAGACACCCCTGAGACCATCTGACTTAGAGACACAAGAAATGGCACGGTTGGTGGAGAGAGAAGGGGCTGGCCTGAGAGCAGAGCGGCAGAGGCCGGGTATAGCTGCCCTTCCTGCTAAGGACTCTTGGCGCGGGACCCTGTCTGCTGCAAGCAGAGTGACCAATAAAGAGGGGGCGTGGTTTCGCTGCCATTCCCGCTAAGGACTCTTGGCGCGGGACCCTGTCTGCTGCAAGCAGAGTGACCAATAAATTCTGCTTGTTTCAATAAAGACTGTCGCTGTCACTGCCTTCTGCTGTTGTCGGAATTGTTTAGCCATGAAAAGGGAAGGTTTTCACCCATGGAAGAGGGTTCAGCATGAGGCCAAGAGATGAGGAACGACTTAGGGGATCTTCCATCCACATCAAAGGGAACAGCTGGCTGAAAGGATGCTTGAGGGAAGAGTCCGGAGCATGGTGAAATCCACCCCGGGCAGAGAGCAAAAGAGCCCCTAGTTTTGTGGCTGGGGATGAGCTGGGGATGAAGCAGCCTGTGAGGTGTTGCTGGGGGTGTCCTGGGGTGTCCCTTTGATGCTGTGAACTGGGCAGAAACTGCCAGAATAATATAATACTACAAAATAATGTAATACTACAGAAATTGCCTCTTCTTGGCAGGTTGTGCTGAACATTTCCCTTCCCACCCCAACAGCCACCAAACAGCCCCCCCAACAGACAACCCCTGCACGGGGAGCCCTGAGCAGCCGAACATCACGCGCCACCCTCTGCCCCCAAGCTGTGAAGAGGTGATTTAAAATGTCCACAAAGAGAACTCTTTCTTACAGAAATGGGTGAGGAGGACGGCTTCCCAGGTGCACGGGTTCCCTGGAGAAGCCCCAGAGCACAGGCAGAGCACAGGGCTGGGGCTGTCTGAGCTGTCAAGCCCTTAGCCAAGTGTCTCTATTCCGTCTCGCAGTGCACGGGGCTGCTTCGGTGAATGTTCATGGTGTCCTGGCCGTGATGACCCTGTCATCCTTGCTGGCACCTTGGGGGCTGGATCTTCTTGACAGTGAGCTCCAGCCTCTGATGGCGTTATGGACCGCTGCCCGGCTGCTGTAAACAGCCTCTGTGCCTGCCCGGCATCGCAGGTTTCCTTAAAACATCTTTGTGGCTGACTAATCTTGGAACAAAAAAGCCCTTGGAAGTCTTTCACGGGGAGTTTAATCTCTGCTCTTTCCTCCTGTCAGCTGAAAGCTGCCCTGTGGCACTAATGCAATTGCTGGAGACGGATGTGGAAAGCACTTTGAAGGAATCACTTGCAGTGCGGAAGGATGTTCTCGGTCAGGGACGCTGTGAGCTCTGGAGATGCTGCTGCCCACAGCAGTGAGCGAGGAGGAGCTTTGGGGAGGAGCGGGGCTGCGGGAAAAGGCAGGGGAGATAAGGCGAAGCTCAGCCAGCCCCAGGAGTTGTTCATCCTTTGTTTCTTCCCTTAGTCTGGCATCTCACCTCACACCTGGGATGCATATTTGAAACCATCTTCGTGGATGGTGTGTCCGAGCTGCTCTGGTGCTGAGGTACCGCCGAACGGGTGCCACCAGTTCACCAGTCCGCTCTGCGAATAGAGAACCTCAGAGCTGGGGGAGAGCGCCGTGAGGGACCACCCCTGCGAGGCTCCTTCATAGGGCTGGGCTATCTCATGTGCACAAGAGATGGGATCGAGCCAGCTCTACCGACAGCAGAAACGACACTTTGCCAGGACAGGATTCTTATTTTGAAGAGGTGTGTCATATATCTAAACCCCTCTTTTTTTCTGGTATAGGCAGTGTCTGCCCTCAAGAGTCGGTCAGTTCTAGTGCCTGATTGAGCAAAACCTCCCAACTTTCGCCATGAGAACAAGGTTTTGTGGCGTATTTCTGCTAGTGGTCTGAAAAAATATGTGTGGTTCCCTGTTTGGTTCTGACTTTTGCCGGGTGCATGCCCCATTTCTGAGCTTGTCAGGCGCAGACCTGTTCCCCAAAGGTACCTGGTCACTGGACTGAGGGACAGTCCTCACCCTCCCCAGCAATGAGGCGTTCAAAACCAACCTGAAATGAACACTGTGTTGTCCTCTTCCTGGAGGGCCAGCAGATAGAATGAACATTGGGCTGGTTTTGCACAGGACAGCCTGGTCCTGGGCTCCTGCTGGCATGGGGTGGGATGGGTTGTCCTCATGGGTGACATGGCCACGTGTTGTCGCTGCTCCTCATAGGACTAAGGGTCAGGGTAACACTGTGCTCCTGAGACCCGTAAGTCAGAGTTGTGCCTTCGAGGTGGCTCCATGTTCTCTGATGATGGGGAATTGCACACACTCGAGATGGGAAACGGGAGAGCTCAGGCTCAGGGCAGCATAGACAGCAACGATGGACAGCAACGATGGACAACGATGATGGCCAACAACTCTGAAGCTCTTTGCAAGGACAGATGAGAAAAGAGGCTCCTGCATTTAAAGCAGGAGGCCTAGATTTGGGAGTGATCGTTCAATCCTTGTTTCCCAGCAAGCCTCTGGTCCCTGGAGCTGGGGTGGATGATACCTAGAGCTGTTGAGGGTGAATCCCAGGAGCACAGGGCCCCAGTGAACCATTTAGAGTCTGAGAACACGGCCAAGGAGGAGACTGCAATCCCCTGGAACGTCACTGCCTGTCTTCCTGGGTCTGCACCACACATCTAGATCCCATCCCCAGCTGCCTCTGCCATTCTGGAAACCCACAGCCAGGGAGGGGCCGTGCAGGCAGCCCCACCTGCGCTGGGGAGCTCGAATGCAAGTCTGTGGCCATGAGATGATGCTTGTCCACTCAAGGACAGAGGGAGGAAAGGGCTTCTTTTCCCCTTGGACAGCATCCAAAATTGCTATCTTTCCTAGTGCAGCCCAGCTCAGCTCCCCAGGCCCAGCCAATGGCTACGTGAACTGACATTAGGACAGACTGCGACTGCTGTATAGAAATCCCTGGGGTGGACTTTGGCTCCACTTCCTTGTCATTGTCCAGGGAAGCTCCAGGCAAACCCTCCTGCTCGACACCATGGTGCACTGGACCACTGAGGAGAAGCAGCTCATCACCAGCACCTGAGCCGAGGTCGATGTGGCCACCATCGGGGGCGAGTCCCTGGCCAGGTAGGTCCACCTCCCAGGCATCTGCTTGGCTGCACCCTGGGCAGAGAAACCACTCCAATCACAGGAGCATTAACATGTCTGTGTCTGCTTGCGTCCCTCCATCTCTCCCCAGGCTGCTGATCGTCTACCCCTGGACCCAGAGGTTCTTCTCTTCCTTTGGGAACCTCTCCAGCCCCACTGCCATCACTGGCAACCCCAAGGTCCGTGCTCATGGCAAGAAAGTGCTGACGTCCTTCGGTGATGCTGTCGAGAACCTGGACAACATCAAGAACACCTTTGCCCAGCTGAGCAAACTGCACTGTGAGAAGCTGCCCGTGGACCCCGAGAACTTCAAGGTGAGCTGCGTACTCAGACCTCAGCCTCAGCTGGGCAGAGGTTTCTGCTCTCTGGAGAGGGCTTCAGGGGCCTCTGAGGTGTCTGACAGTCAGCAAGACTGAGAGAGGAACCCTGAGGCTCCTGAGCCTGGGAGTCTGCTGAGGGCAGGGGTGGTGGTGGGGAAGGGGGAGTGAATAGGCATGTTTGGGGACAACAGAGAGGAGTTATGGGGCTGGGATCTGTGAGAGGAGGGAGCCAGCACACGTGGTGGGTGGGCACAAAACACAGGGTTGAATATGTGCTGGTAGGAACCAACATTGACTTGGAGCAGCCAGAGACCAGAAGGGAAGAAACCAAGGCAGGGTTTGGAGGGAAAAGCTGAGCTTGGCTGGCTGGAGGGGTTAAACCAGGAGAGGAGATAAACACAGCCCCTGCAGCAGGAGGAGAGACCTGAGCCGAGAGAAAGCACGGCTGGGCAGGGGTACCAAAGGAAAGGGTAAACCCTGCAGAAGCAAGGGGAGGATGCAGCACAGCAGATGTCTGGGGAGGAGGATCCAGGACATCCAGGCATCTTGGTGAGTGCTGGAGATGGAGCCTGGTGCTCTGCACAGGGCCGTGGTAAACCCATTCTGTGCTTTGCCATGAAGTCCTCAGTAACAGGTGTCCACGTGTGACCTTCTGGGTGGTGGAATGGTGGGGAGGGAGGTGGATGGCAGGACCAGGCTGACAGCTTCTCCTGCCTCCATTGCCAGCTCCTGGGTAACATCCTCATCATCGTCCTGGCCACCCACCTCGGCAAGGAGTTCACCCCCGCCTGCCAGGCGGCCTGGCAGAAGATGGTCAATGCGGTGGCCCATGCGCTGGGCCACGAGTACCACTGAGCCTCCAGCAGGTGTTCGTGCCCAGAGGTGCTGCTCCCGGCTCACGGGGAAACACCCTCTGCTTCTGCTGGTCTCTAAGTGTCAAATAAACACCATCTGCCTCAGCGGAGTCTTCCTGACTGTGGGAATGGGGTGGGGGCCACTCCAGGGTGCTGGGGATGGGAGGGGGATGCTCCCACACACGGGGCAGCACAAGCCACTGGCTTTTCATGGAAGAGAGACTCGGTTAAACCG
>NW_010402023.1:14385-16283 GCF_000710305.1 Buceros rhinoceros silvestris
CTGGCTTGTCATGCAAGAGAGACTCGTTGAAGCTGGAGAACCCGGGGGAACATTCCAGACAAAACCCAGATGGACACCCTACACAGTATGGACAGAAGCACTCCAGGACTGTTTTGAGACGTCATGTAACATTGTCGGGTTTATTGATTTAAGTCCTTCACAGACCGAGTGGAACAAAACTCAGTACAGCATCGTGCAGTGGGGGAAGTGAGATCAGCTCCATCACCTGTAACTGAAGAACAACGATCTGATTTTGTTTGTCCAAACCTTTGTTGGGCTCAGATCAGTAAGGGCAGAATGTAACAGACACAACCACCCGCTACGGCAGAACCACCCCAAGAGTGGTGGTTTCACGCACAGGAAGGACAGAGTGTCTGCTCTCGCTGGCCCCCACCTCCGACTTCCCACAGGCAAAAAGAAATTCCCTGCAGGGTCTCCACACCACGCAGAGGACGTGGCCCTCACCAGCCTCCTGTCCTCCTCCCAGACTCACAGCGTCCCCTCAGCACCAAGAGCAGCTCAGGGACACGTCTGCGGTTTCCGGGTGGCAAATTCCTCCACTCCTTATCCGGGAGGAGGCAGAGTGTATGGCTCCAGAGTGGGTCTGCTGCAAACACCGAGAGGTTCAACACAGAGAGCTGGGGAACAGGGTCACCTCCCAGGTGTGGACCCAGGGTCCTTTGGCCAAGCCCCCTCCTGAAGCGAGCAGGCAGAGGAGAACATCAGCCATCAGGAATGGTGGCAGCCCATGGCCAGTGCAAACATGTTGCTCCATGGTCACCCAGTGCCCACTGGACCAGCCGCTGGTGCGCTGCCTGCATCTGGCCCCACAGCTCCATCCCCAGCCCCAGGGCATGCAGCCCAGCCCGTCACTCCAGTCTGCTCTGCTGGGAGCAGGAGCAGATGTGCAGCCCCAGGAGACCCCGCTGCCCCGCTGCCTCTCCCGGCACTCGGGAGGACCTCTGCTTCTGTGGCTGCTGAGTCGCTCAGTCAGGCACTGCCTCCTGCTCTGTGTCTGCACAGACCCCAGCACACCCAGGCTGCCCCGAGAGGTGGGAGCAGTCCCATCCCTGGCACCATCCCAGGTCAGGCTGGCCCTTGGGGCTCTGAGCACCTTGCTCTGGGTGCAGATGTTCCTGCTCCCTGCAGAAGGTTGGACTGGAGGAGCTTTGAAGGTCCCTTCCCACCCAAACAGTTCGGTGGAGATGAGTGTTGAGCAGGTTGTCCCTTGGGGCTCTGAGCCCCCTGCTCTGGGTGCAGATGTCCCTGCTCCCTGCAGGGGGTTGGGCTGGGTGACTTTGAAGATCCCTTCAACCCAAACCATTCCATGATTCCGTGGTTTCCCACCTCTCCTGGGGCCCCTATGAGCTAACACCCTGCAGGTGGTTGGTGTTCAGTTGGTGTGTTAGACCACTTCCCTTCCAACCTTGCTGGCCTCTGCTAAGAGGTTCTTTGACACCGAAGCTCTCTCTGGCTGCAAACCACTGCCCGTGGTTTTCTAAGTGTCACCCTGAAGTTACCAAATTATTAAATAGCTGATAGGAAAGAACTAGGAGAACCCATAGCCTGACAGGTCCTGCAAGAAGAGGATAAAGACAACCTTCTGGCACTCAAAGGGAGAACCCAACAGCTCCAAGTCTGAGTCTTCTGCCTCGCAGCCATGCACCCACCGTGGTCTGCACCATCAGCGGGGCACCAAGGCTTGCACTGAGGCTTCCTCCGAGGGCTTATGTGGGACTTGCGTGGTGCCGTGCTCGGTCTTTGCTGGAGATAAATGCCAGCCTTCAGTGGGGAGCTGCAGGGCTGGAAATCAGAGACGGGGGAGGGCGGCCCGCCAGCCCGTCCAGAAGGTGGATCTGGGCATCTTGCCCTGGGGCTCCACCCTGATGCCGCGTCCC
>NW_010402023.1:16335-16633 GCF_000710305.1 Buceros rhinoceros silvestris
GCGGAAAACCAGAGAGGGGGGAGGGCGGCCCGCCAGCCCGTCCAGACGGTGGATCTGGGCATCTTGCCCTGGGGCTCCACCCTGATGCCGCGTCCCCTCCCTCGGGGTGCCAGGGCCACGGGCCCCCCCGCAAGGCCCAGCCAATGAAGGGGTTCATGGGGAAGAGGAGGGGCCCAGCATAGGGTATAAAAGTGGGGACGGAGAGAGCCGCTCACTAGCGTGCGACCCCCTCGGGAGCAAGAGCCAAGACTTCCTGCCGGCAGCCACACGCTACCCTCCACCCGCCACCATGGTGGAC